>NC_056735.1:627218673-627518673 GCF_019279795.1 Protopterus annectens | reverse complement strand
GAGATTGGTCTGTCTTCTTTTCTTTCTGCAAATGCCAGCAGATATTGGCCTCTTTACTTGGAAATTTTGACCTGTTCAGGTAATAACTGATCTGTCTGTGGACATCCAGGGAGTATATATTTGGTTTGCTTTATTCTGTGGATTGGGAAAGAACACTGGCAAATGAATAACTTGATCTGATACTACTTTGGGCATAACAGGGGTTAGTACTAATGGTTATCCTGACCTTGTAGAACACACTAAAGGGTTCCTTGCAGGACTTGCAACTCTGAGACTCTCCTGACTGAAGTAATGGCTACTGGCAAGGTGATCTTCCAAGTGAGCATCTTTAAGGGAGCAGAAGCTACTGGTTCAAAATGTGGTAGTGACAGTTCTTCTAAAACATGTTTTAAATACCAGGTAGGAACAGGAGTTTTTCTGGGGGGGGGGTCTAATTCATTTTACCCCTTTTGGGAAGTTTCAGGTTGGGGTAAGAATATATAGAGTGAAGTTGGCAAGACCAGCAGAGATAGCCGGATCATGTAGCTTAATACTGGACTTAGAAAGTTCCTGGTGAAAATCTCCTGGCAGGTAATGTAACACAAGGTTTATGTCTGCTTTTGAAGGTCTAATTTCTTTGTCCTTACACCAAAGAGAAAACCTTTTCCATCTGGATAAATATAACTTTCTGGTATTCAGTTTTCTTGCTACTCCCAGGATTGATGGTACCTCTGTAGAATGGGCTGCAGAATTAAGGATCAGAACCCAATCCACCAAACCATTAGTTTGAGAGTACTGAAGTGAGGGTGAATAACAGACCCTTTAATCTGGGTGAGGAAATCTATCACTTGTGGGAGAATGTAACATCTCCCCTCTCGGAGGGTCAAAAGCAAGGAGAACCAATATTGCCTTGACCAGAAAGGGGATAAAGTATCATATTTGGCCTGTCTGACCTCACTTTGATCAGTACCCTGGGAATCAGAGGAAATGGTGGGAAGGCATAAAGAAAGAGTCCAGTCCATTTGAATGAGAAGGCATCTGCTCTCCATGTTCTAAATGTTGGGTTCTTCAGCAAAATATTTGAAGTTGTCTATTATGGTGAGAAGCAAAAAAGCCTATACTGGGGTGTCCTCATTAATGGTCAGGTCATGGAAGATTTCCCTTTTAGCATCCATTTGTTGGGGTCCAGAATGCCCCTTCTCAAAGAATCTGCTAAGGTGTTGTTCTGACCCGGGGTACAAGATGCTATCAGTGTCAAATGAAATTGCTGTGCCAAGAGCCAAATCATTATTGCTAAACTGCAGATAGTGTAGGACTGAGTTAACTCTTGCTTGTTTATGTACCACATAATTGTGGTGTTTTGTTTTCAAATTTGCAGTGATCCTGGGGATAAACTGCACTGAAAGGTAATTCCTTCTAGTTTATTCAATGTTTTATTTGCTCTGAGGTCCAGTCACCTTGTACCTTCATGGGTCCTAACTGTGCTCCTCGGGTTACTTCAGAATGGTTTGTGGTTGTGGTCTTGTCCGCCTCCAACAGAAACAAAATTGTGCCCGGATTCATCCTGTTGGGAGTCTACCAACAAATCAAGCTAAGCTAGTTTTTCAAGCATAGACTGAAAGGCAGAAGGGTTTCCATGGGTTGGGAGTTTTGTTCACAAGTGTTTTTTAGGAACCACTGAAGTTTTCTCGTGCAATTTTGCCAGGGAGACCATACGGTTGCACAATACCATGGCTCACTAGGCCCTTAGACATTCCCTTGGTAGGACTGTCTTCCTTGGCAGTAAGATGAGTAGGTAGTCTGTCAGAAAGCATACCTTGTCTTGGGGTAAGAAGACTTTCTGTTGTACAGAGTCTATCACTATACACAGAAACAGAATTCTTGTCTGGGGCTGAAGTTGGGACTTGTGGAAAATGAGGACAAGCCCTACCCTCAAAGCAGTCCAGGGTAACCTGTACACCTGTTTGAAATTCCAGAGTGTTTTTCCCCTAGATAACATAACCATCCAGGTGGAGGCTCTGCAATGTGCTATAACTGGTACTAGACATTTCGGAAAAACTCTGGGTGCAGTGGATAAACCAAATGGTAAAACACAGAATTGGTAGTGCAATCCTGCTGCTATGAATCAAAGCTATGTCCTGTATTCTTTTGCTATATGCACACGAAGACAGGCATCCTTCAGATCTATTGTAAGCATGTAAGCTCCTGGAAAAATCAAAGGGAGCAGGTTTTGAAGAGTAGCATTTTGAATATAGGAATATTTAAGAACTTATTTAACTGTATGATGTCTAAAACTGGTTTCCAAGTTCGTTCCTTTCTTGGAAATAATAAAAAAAAAATTCTGGAGTAGAACCCTGTTGCCTCTTCCCCAGCAGAATCTGGTTAAATGGATCCATGTTACAAGAGTTCTTGCAAGATGGGGGGAAAGAGAGCTTCTTGGTCTTTTCAAGGCTTTGGTATCTCTATGAAGGCAGACCTTTCTCTGAACTGAATGAAGTAAACTTTTTTCTATGACCAAAGGTGATGAGTTACCACTGGTATAAAAAGGAAGAGAGCCTTTCAGTTAGTAGGATGGGGGAGGGGTATTGTTGGGGGAGAGGGGGAAGAGCTGTGCATAGTCATGGCTGTTCTCTTGGGAAGCACAGTCTTTGGACCTCCAAGGTCTACGGCTTTGTTTTCAGGTTGCCATCTCCTGGACTATCTAGGCTTTTTTAGTTGGAGAGGCTTCCTCTTATTTTGCCTAGAAGATAGAAGCCAAGTTTTAGACAGTTAATTTCTATTACATCTTTGGGTAAGAGACAAATATAATTATGTCACAGTTTTTATTTGCTTCCCTTTTTTATCTAATGTCTTAAAAAACTTTCTCTGCAGGAGGTCCAAACAGGAATTGTTTATCCAATGGGGCATCCAGGAGCTCAGCTGTAACTTGGTCAGAAAGTAGCTGGGTCCTAAGCCAAGCATGCCTCCGGATAACACAGCCAGTAGTACCTGCCCTGCAGGATGCATATAAAGCATCTTTACCACACTACACAGAGTATCTGGAAATCTGCAGTGCTGCCCTGGCTGTGTCCTGAATGTCCCTTAGTAATACTTTATCTGCAATATCCTCAGCTTTGGTAATTATTTGTTCCTGCAAGGACTCAAGTGCCAAACCAAAAAGAACTGTAGATACTCTACCAAAGGCTGCCTGCCCACAAAAATTCCAAAGGAAAGAAGAAAAAAGCAGGTACTGGCCACCACGCTGAACAGCTTGGACTCAAGTGTTTTAACAAGTGAAACTGGCAACTGAGGGTCCTCACAGAGAGGGAAGCAGATGTCCAAGTCTTTTTTCCAACCCTGTCTAGTGTCTAATTTCCCTGTCATTAGGTAGGGGGTGTCTAGCAGCAGTCTTAGGTGCAACCTTACTGGATTAGGTAGAGACTACAGAGGGATCAGCTTGTTGGCTGTTGTTGAGATGTTTGTGAGTGTCAAGCAGTCTGTAAAAATGGCCTGGCTTTCTAGGAGTTGGGGGAAGAGAGTCTGGGAGTAAAGAGATCCCTTCAAAATCATCTAGTACCACATGGACTGATGGAATACCTAGTGGCCTGAGGAATGGCAAGCTTAAAAGTGGTCTGCAATGGGTTTGGCCTGATGGGTCTGAAAATATTCCTTGCTTTCCCACTGAAAAGTGTCCTGCATCTTATTTAATGTTATTTAATGTTTCCCCCAAAGGACAAATCCTCTGGAAGACAATTAGAGGAAAGGGTATCATCTGATACAGAATATGGATAGGATTCAGGAGGAGGTGTTACAGAAGAAGATAATTCTTCCTCATCCTCAGATCCTAAATAATCAGACTCCACTTGAAAGGAGACATCTCTTGGTCTTTTACTGGGAGTGGCTAAAGGAGTAGTCTGTAGTGCCTAGCCTGTCTCCCCAGATTTCATAAAGGCCATGGATTCCTAAGCAATTTTAAGGAGGTCCTGAGTTTCAACCTTGGTAAAAACAGTCAATGACTGGGGCATAGGATGAAGGCACTCTTCGATTTAGGTATCTGTTTGGCAGGAGAGGACTCAGTCTATAGTTAGGTGATCATGGCCTCAGTCCAAACTAAAGGCATGTGTATTTTCAAAACAATCATGGAAAATACACACACTCTCTCAGTAATCAACATTCAGACATCAGAAGCTGAGGCCTACTGAGTGACCTAAGACTCAAATTACTTATTGAAGATAACAGAATTGAGCCCTGCTACCACAGCCGGCTCATGCCAGAGGTCTCAGGTCTGGTAGTCATCAGACCTGGTGGCTGCAAAAACACCACACCAGGGTCACCAGCTGACTTAAGCGTAAAAATGGAAGGACCGCCATCACAGGCAGAGTTCTTTTTTTTTTTTTTTTTTTTAAGTTTTTATTTTTCCTTTTTTTTTTTGATACTGTAGTAGTAGCACTGAAAGCCAAATGCAGTAGCAGAAACTGGGTCTAAGGACTCCATGTGTGGCATGAGGACCTCTGGCCCTAGGGTTTAAACCTATCACATTCCTGACAATAGGAACCATTGTGCTACAGCTCTAAACAAAGCAAACAAAAGGAATGAAAGTCTTTATGTGGGATTTGCTTCCCAAACTTCAAGCAGTTATCTTTTTCGAACATTATTCAGAATAAAGAATTCCAAAACAGGGTACTTATCTGAAAATTGTTTGTAGAAACTCAGGAGAAAAATGTACTGGCCGAAGAACTGCAAGCATCTGTATACGTAGAAGTGCATCGGAGTGCACAGCTAGAAAGAACTGAAGATGGCGCTGATGGATGTCCCTTTTATACCTTGAAGTCTGAACATTCCCCTTAGTCATCCGTAAGCCAGGAATGATGAAAAGACTCTGGAAATCGAGACAGTCATGGGCTTCTGCATGGCAGGAAGACCCAAGGATCAGTACTGCAACATTCACTACGAAGAACATCTGAAGTTACAACTGCACATGTTCACAATTTTGTTCATTCCCTAAACTCATTCATAAAGGCTTTTCATATTAACACTTTAAGAATTAAGTTAGTGAATGAAGCTGTAGACATCATAGTATAATTTCATTTGTTCACTAACTTCATTCATGGCTTCTCGTACTAGCAGTTTAATTAGTGAATGAATGAATCTACAGGCATGCACAGCAAGTGCTACATCTGAATTCATAAGGGCTGATCTCAGTAAGGCATGGTTTTCATCGGTGATAGGAGATGCAAAGCAGAACCACAGCTGACATCTCGTGCCCAGTGTAGCTCCGTTACCTGGCACCTCTCAACTCTATATTAAAAAAAAAAAAACTGTAGTAAGCAGATTGTTACGATCTCATACCACTCACAAAGTATTGAGGCAAGGGTTTCACAGTAAAAGCCGTATCAGGATACATAAATAAATGCCTGTACTGCACTACTGACCAACTTACATCCTCTGATCTTTCCCCCTTACATGTTGTGCCCAAGGCAACTGCCACATTTGCTCCATTCTAGCAATACTTCTGCATGCAAAGCCTTTATGAATGTAGTTAGCGAATGGAGTTGTAGCACTGATCATACACATCTGTAACCTCAGGTGCATCCCACTCAGTAGCTTGACTCATCAGAAAGTTGAACTTTATATGGTCTAGATCATATGACAGACATTCCAAAAAGTCAAACTACTTAGAAAACAAGCATAATGCCGTTTTGTTTTATTAGTCAATAAATGTTTCTCCGTGGTTGCCTAGGTCTGCTCGTTTTCTAAATATTTTTTGTTTGGTTGAGGAGTCTTTAGAGATTTGGAGTTTTTATATATTTCGACAACAGTCAAACTAAAGAAAACAAAAATCTAAGTTTTTGCAGGGAGGGCAAGTCCCCCACACCCCCTGCATATTATATATGTATATACACACTGACTCCGAGATTGCACTACAGTGGGGAAAATGGCAAATTCCATGATCCCACTGTACCACGATCTCCATTCAAAAACTTCTACATTTCAGAAAGTTGATCATATGGTCTTCTGAATGGGATCCCCTCATGTATTATGTAAGTACATTACAAGGTTGTTCATGGGTATAAAAATAGTAAATCTTCTCTCCCTATCACATAAATTAACGCCTGAAAAAAGAATGGCTCATATGCAGACTTAGAAATCAGTTGTGAAACCCTAGTCAAAAAT
Organism: Protopterus annectens; assembly: GCF_019279795.1. NCBI lineage: Eukaryota > Metazoa > Chordata > Ceratodontiformes > Protopteridae > Protopterus > Protopterus annectens. Next base: position 627,512,541 of record NC_056735.1, on the reverse strand, counting down.
GCTTTGTGGAACTCTTCCATAGCGTTAGCGTACTTAAGTAAGGGGATGTGAGTTTTTAAATACAGGTGGCGTTTAGCACTATTTATGGGTAAAAATTACATTAATAAATACTACCTAACGAATGGAACTCAGCAGTTTACAAAAATCCTCATCACTCATGCCACACTTTTCTGCTGTGGTAAAAGCACCACCACACACATTTTTTAGAATACCTTTTGAACATCATGCCCTCAGGATAAACAGTCCTCAACTCTAAAGAATATCCTTTCTAAAGCAAAGGAGTAAGGTCAACAAAACACTTCTGTCACTCTTCTGATTGAATAAAGGCTAAATATGCTCAACAGTATGACTTGAGCATCAACATAATGCGACTGGAGCTTAACTCCTTGCATCATCTAGTATCCTAGCAACTATAATCACCATGCCAGAAAAAGAGGGCACTAATAATTTCTGACTTCCTTTAAGCAAAATCTCAGTATTGTCCTTCTGCCTATGACCATGAATCTTTCCACCACAAAATTTTTCTCAAGGAGAACATTCAAGTACTGCTTCCTCCGAGAGAAGTACAGCTAGCAGCAGAAAAAAGCAAGATCTCTTGACAAGAGCACTGACGAACAATTCATATTCCTAGACTTTCACTAAATCATACCAATGAAACAGACAGGCAGTCACTAGCAATTTAATTTAGGAACACTTGGAGCATGTTTATTAAGGTAAAGTAGCTGAAGGAAACATCTAATGTCAGTAACCAATAATTCCCAGTTTCTGTTCAGAAATTGTCATTAATCCGCTGGTTTCTAATGTGCAATATGGGAATTAAGCTTCATCCCTGTACTCCAAGAATTTTTCAGTTTGTGTATCTACTATTTAATGCACTGGCTATTTTGCATGTTTAGTAAATGATGTAGCTACAAAATGGTTTGACAAGCCCACAAACAAAATCTCCTTAGTGCCCATGATTCAAAGAGTGAAATAACTGCAACGTGAATTTCAGTCTGCAAGTATTCATTTTTTGCCCATTTTTCCTGTTAAAACATTAAGAAATGTCTGAAAACCTTGCTTTTATACATAAATATGTAATGCTTTAAGACTGGTGGTGTAGTTACACAACAAATTCATGTTTTTGGCGACTATTTTGCACACCACCCTGACTAAACATAACAGAAACCATTGTGCTTTAAATACAATATTCCAGAAATGTTGAAGTCCATGAGTTTTTAACAGTCATTTTGATCAAGATTAGCTCCTACTTACACAGAGGTTTAAGATTTTCCATCAAAACTGTTTAGAATCACACTCTTGGATAATCAGCTATAGATGCATATGCCACATGTTTCTTTAAAGACAAGGAAAGTTGCTGTATCTTGAATTGGTTCATGTACTTTTTGTTTTGCTTTAACATTCTGAAGACCAAAAAGTGTACCTTCCTTATAAATTATTTTAGTTTTACCATTATATCAAGACATTTAACTGATTTAAATAAGTCTGTCAACCAGAATAAGCATACGTTTGATGGGAAATTAATGAGAGAAAATAAAGCAATCTAATGGCTATATAGGTCTACTGCTGGTCAATGCCTTTTATAGTCATACATCTCTGAAAAAGTGGCATTTTCTAGTAAACTCTCCTAGGAAAAAATTGTCATGTACATTTGCCACTCAACTAAAAAAGTATATAAATTGTGATTTGTAGGTAAAAAGGCAAAAAGTTACTTTCATCTTAATTGTCTGTGTATATAATCATGTGGCAATTAATACTCAGGGTACAGAAAATTGCATTTTATGGAACAATACACATACTATTAGTTGTAATGCAACCCTAACCCAATACAGATAAATTACATGTATGGTTTACTATTAAAACTTGGAAACTGCATCAGTCGACCGGCATATGGTTGACTTGCAGTTTTCAAGTGGGCAGATCAAGTACACTACAGTGAACGGGTAGTGCCAGTTGAGCGTTTCTGCTCTAAAATGATCGCTCTTTTGTGATTTTGACAGTTCGATCTTACATGAAACTATATGTGTGTATATATATGTATATATGGGTCCATGTCATATGGTCGACTGTTCATTTGACCTAAATTTCATTTGGTCGACAGTTCATTTGATCGACAGGATTTTTAGGTTGGGGGGCCCCTTACACAGGGGGGGGGGGCTGTACTACCCCCTAACTATATATATCAACTCCGGGGTCGCACAACTTTGGGGAAGGGGGCAATTGCTTGTCGATCAAATGAACTGTCGACCAAATGAAATTTAGGTCAAATGAACCATATATATATATATATATATATATATTCAGCACACACACACACACACACACACACACACACACACACACACACACACACGCCTATTTAGACAGACAATAGCTAGAGGGATTGACCCACTTTGAACAGTTATCCTTTAACCACTCTTTAGATTAACAATCAAATGGTAGAATTTAATGGGAATAAAACATGCAATACATTGAAAATTAAATAGTAAAATAATTATGCCTCCCTCAGTCAGAAACAGCTGAAACTTAATTTTGTATGAAGAAATGTTATAGAAGACTTTTTGGAGGTTGGGGCAAGAAAGTACAGTTGTGTACACTTACCATAAATGTAGATGTTTGAGTGTATTCACTGTTGCAGTCCTAACAAATGGGTTATCCAGCTCATGGTAGCCCTCGATCGGCCAGAATCGGCTGCCATCGGTTGTAAAGGACGTCATGGCGTCCAATACAAAAGGAGGCAGCCAATGTCACTTCCTCAGTCTTTCTTGCCATAATAGTTAGAAGCCCCCAGAAAACAAGGCTTAAACCAAAAGTCATTTTGGCAAATAACACCAAATTTAGCCTGTACCTTAGGAAAAGAGAAAAGGGGAAGGAGGGAAACCAGGATTGCAACAGTGAATACACTCGAACATCTACATTTATGGTAAGTGTACACAACTGTACTATGTTCATTGTGTTTCACTGTTGCAGTCCTAACAAATGGGATGATTACCAAAGCACAGAGAAAAGGGAGGAGGAACCAAAGGAATAATTCCCTGCGGAACAGCAGTGGCAAACTCTCCCCTGGTTCTTGAAAATAAAGGCAAATTAAAATGCTTTGTGAAAGTGTGAACAGAAGACCTTGTGGCAGCCTCCAAAATGCCTTTAGTAGGGATACCCCTTAAAAAGGCTGCAGAAGTAGAAGCTGCTCTAGTTGAATGGGTCCTAACCCCTTGAGGAGGAACCTTGCCATGAAAGGAACAACAAAAAGTAATACAATGTGCAATCCATTTAGAAATGGTTTGCTTAGAAATAGCCTTGCCCTGAGCTCCAGGGGCAAAACTGACCAATAACTGTGCTGATTTCCTAAGGTCTTTAGTCATGTCCAGGTAAAACCTGAGCTGTCTATGCACAACAAGATAATGTAGGATTCTTTCACCTTGATGTTGAGGATTAGGAAAAAAGGTAATAAGGTGTACGGACTGATTAAGAGTCAGGCTAGAAACCACCTTAGGCATAAAGGAGGGGGGTTGGTTCTCAGAGAGACCCTATCTGCATGGAAAACAAGAAAAGTCTCCACAGCCATCAAAGCCTGCAGCTACAAAACCCTCCTTGCTAAAGTTATAGCCAAGAGGAAGGCAATCTTCCACAAGAAAAAATTTAAATCTGCAGTGGCAGCTGGCTCAAAAGGAGGAAGAGTGAGTTTCTCTAGAACAAAATTAAGATCCCAGGCTGGAGTAGGTGCCTTTCTGGGAGGTTTTAAGTTGCAAGCATCTCTGAGAAACATTTTCATCAGGGGTGAGCAGAAATAGCTGAAGCATGGATCTTGATAGAGGAAAAAGAAAGACCACCCTGAAGCAAATCAGCCAGGTATTCCAGGATCAGAGAAGGGGTAGGCTGAGAAGAAGGGTCCCCTCTAGCCTGCATCCAATGAGAGAATCTTTCCCATTTGCCAGCATAAGACTTCCTTAGTGCTAGGCCTCCTGGCCTCCCTCAGCACAACCACGTCAAACACCTGCTGGGGAAAGGGAAGAAAAGGATTGATTCATACAATGAGCCATGCTGCCAAATAGAGAGACTGAAGATGAGGATGTAGAATGTTTCCCCCTTCCTGAATCAAAAGATATGGCTTCAGAGGAAGATGCCAAGGAGGAAATTGGGAGAGACTGCAAAGCAGCGGATACCAATGCTGTCTGGGCTAGTCCGGAGCTATGAGAATAGTCCTTGGTCGTTCGTCCCTGATCTTCAATAATACTCTGGGAAGAACAAGAGAGAAGGCATAAACTGACAGCAGCATCCAAGGGAAGGACAGAGCATCCACTTTCCAGGCTCTGCTGTGATGCTGTCTGGTGCAAAAAAGAGGTATAAGATGGCTGTCTGGAGAGGAGAAAAGATCCACTTGAGGAGTGCCCCAACGATGAATGATGCTGTAAAAAACTGCTCTGTTCAGCTGCCACTTGTGAGGATCCAGGGTCTGTCTGCTCAACTGGTCTGCCAAAACACTGAGCCTTCCTGAAAGAAACTGAGCTACGGAGATGTGGCCCAGGGATGCTGCTATGGACTGAAGACTCATGCGCTGGTCTGCACAGGAGGTAAGAATGAGTCCCTCCCTGCTTGTTGATGTACCACATGACTGTTGTGTTGTCCATCCTGACAAGCAAGGTCCCTGGAGAAAGAAGAGGCTTGAAAGCTAGTAAGGCCTGCTGGACTGCCATAAACTCCTTTAAATTTATGTGCAAGTGCATCTGCTGGGCATTCTAACTTATCTGTATGCATCTGCCATCCAGGTGAGCTCCCCAGGCGTAGTCCAATGCGTCTGTGGTAAGAACTTGAGTGGCAAGTGGTGGGGAAAAGGCACGCCTTTGTTCGGTAGACAGGCTGTTGCCCACCATAGAAACTCTGTCTGCAGACATGGAAGCAGAGGAATTATCACATCCAGGTCCTGTGTGTATTGACACCAAATGTTCTTGAGGTACCATTGCAATTTCCTCATATTCAGTCTTGCATATGGAATCATGAGAATGCAAAAGGCCATGAATTCCAGAGCTTGCAGGTATTTCCTTGTAGGGAGCTGGGACAGGCTTGCCAAGTCCTTCAAGTAAACAGAAAGAGTTGTCTGCTTCTCCTGGGTGAGATATATCATCTGGGCGGCTGTGTTTAGACTCGCTCCCAGGAATGTTATCTCTTTGGATGGCACCATTTTTGATTTTTCCTCATTGAGAGTGTAACCCAGGGAAGAGAGAAGAGTCTTTACAAATTCTAGATCCTTTAACAACTGTTCCTGAGAATTTGCTTGAATTAGACAGTCGTCCAAGTATGGATAAATCTGAATTTTCTTCTGCCTGCAAAAAGCACTGATTGGAGCCAGGCACTTTGTGAAAACTCTAGGGGAAGTAGATAAGCCAAAGGGCAGCGCAGAGAAATGATAATGTTGCTTGTCCACCCTGAAACGAAGGTATTGCCTGCAACTTTCCCTGATAGGGATGTGCAGATAAGCTTCTTTGAGATCCAATGTTACCAGCCAGGAAACCTTTTCTAACAATGGCAGCAACTGATGCAGAGTGAGCAATCTGAACTCTGGAATTATCAAGAAAGAGTTCAGGATGGATAGATCTAGGATAGGATGCCAGATGCCTTCTTTTCTTGGAACTAGGAAAAGTCTGGAATAGAAACCCTGGCCTTCCTGCTGAGTAGGAACTGATTCTATTGCTCCCAGATGTAACAGAGACAAGAATTGCTTTTCTAATTCTGCCCTTTGGTATGGAGGTGTGTCTGGCAATCCTTTGGGTACTGGAAATGTGCGGAAAGAAAACTTGTGTCTTAGGGATACAGTTCTGAGTACCCATTTGTCGTCAGTGATGGTGGCCCAGACATTTGCAAAAAGGGCCAACTTTCCCCCTAAAGGACTCTCCGGGCAGGCAAGAACAGGCAAACGTTGGAGAGAGTAATTGAGAATGTTTAGATTGAGATGCAGGCTTAGAACTTCCCGGCTTGGAAGAAGAAGTCTGCCAATGCTTAGACCTTTGAGGGGTAGCCACCTGTCCCCTAGAAGATTTGTAACCTCTAGTCCTACAACGGTTCTGTCTGCTGGTATCAGGGAACATCCAACTCTTACAAGGGTAATTCCTTCTAAAGCGAGGAGGCTGAACTTGCAGAGTCTAACTGTCTGCATAGACTTGGCCTTGTCTTCCATCTTCTTGAGCATTTCCTCTGCTTTGCTGCCAAAAAGACTGTCCTTATGCAAAGGTACATCTAAAAGCGTAGCCGTGACAGGCTCTGGTAGGGGCTGCTCCCTGAGCCAAGCGTGCCTTCTCATAACAGAGCCAGTAGTTGTAGCTCTACAGGCGGCATCTAGGATGTCAAAACCACAATGTAATGAATGTTTATCGACAAGACTGGCAGAATTCAGCAAATCCTGCATATCCTTACTCTCTGTAAACAGAGGCACACTTGCTATCCTAGACTTAATAGCTTCCAAGGTGTGCTGCTGGTACTTCAGCATATGAAAAAGACAATTAGTAGGCCTAATAGCAAGAGGTATAAACCTTTTTACCCCACCTATCTAGGTTCCTAAGATTCCCTGTCAGAAGGAACAGGATTTTAAGTAACAGTGGCCTTAACTCCTTTAGGGCCTTGAGAAAAAATCTCTGGATCAGCCAATGGATTCCTGAAAAGAAACAAATGAAAATCAGGGACTCTATAGTACCTGTCAGGTTTCCTGGAAGCAGGAGGAACCGTATTTGGAGTCAAGGAATTTTCCAGAAAAATATCATCAACCACCTCCAACACAGGTGGAACAGCCAAAGGCTTATGTTGAAGCAAATCCAAAAATTCCCTAATCCTTTTCTTAGAAAGGGGATAATCCTGACTTTCCCATTTAAAATGCTCCCTGAGATTAATTAAAGCATCACCAAAAGAGAAATCTTCTGGAGGAGAAGCAAAAGGGATGGACTCCTCTGCGTCTGAATCCTCAAAAGGAGAGAAAGCCTGACAAACTTCCTCTTCATCAACAGAAATGCTAGATGTATCAGAATCTGAATAAGACAAAGCCTCAGGAGAGACATCCCTACCTCTTTTTGAAGGAGAAGGCTGTGAACACCTAATAAGAGTCAAAAGATCATCAGCCATTTTAACCATTTGAGAATAAGGGGAATGAGAGGAAAAGTACACTTTTGTACCTACCATAAATGTAGATGTTTGAGTGCTAATACAGCTGCAGTCATAACAGATGGGTTATCCTGCCATCAGACGGGTCCTCGGTCGGGCGAATTCCAAAGTCTAGGTCCGGCGTCGGTTGTCGTCGCTTCCTCCCTGACATCAGTGCGGCAGGGGTATAAAAGAACCAGCCGACGCCATCTTCTTCAGTTTTTCTTGCCCCAGATGTCAGGTGCCCCCAGAAGGAAGGCAAAACATAAACTTATGTACTAATGCAATGTGAAATAATCAAAAAACAGTAGTTTGTTAGCAAATACACCATAAAAGAATACCCCAATCAGGTTGTATGAGGAGGTGTTTGTCATAAGGCCTGTCCCAAGAGGGGATGGAGGGAGGGAAACCTGGACTGCAGCTGTATTAGCACTCGAACATCTACATTTATGGTAGGTACAAAACTGTACTATGTTCATCGTGCATACAGCTGCAGTCATAACAGATGGGTAAAATCCCAAAGCTAAAAAGGGGTGGCAGGCACTAAGTGGAACTAGGAGGAGCAAGGATGCCCTGCAAGACTGCTGTGGCAAAGCCCGCTCTATATTTAGAATAAAGTGGAAGGTGATAGTGCTTGGAGAAAGTGTGCACAGAACTCCAAATGGCTGCTTCCAAAATGTCCTTGGTAGGAACCCCCCTGAGGAAAGCTGCAGAGGTAGCTGTGGCCCTTGTGGAGTGAGATCTGATGCTTGTAGGCACAGTTTTTCCATGAAATGAGTAACAAAAGCGTATGCAGTGGGCTATCCATTTTGAGATTGTCTGTTTGGAGATAGCCTTTCCTTGAGCACCTGTAGCATAGGACACAAAGAGTTGCTCGGATTTTCTGAATGGCTTTGTCCTGTCCAAATAATAACAAAGTTGTCTGTGAATGTCCAAGAAATGTAGTAGTCTTTCCCCTTTGTTTTGTGGGTTAGTATAAAAGGTAGGTAAGTGGATAGTCTGATTCAAAGCTAGCTACACTGGATACTACCTTTGGCATAAAGGAAGGGTTGGTTCGTAAGGAAACTCTGTCCTGATGGAAAATGATGAAAGGTTGTACAGCCATGAGGGCCTGTAGTTCCGAAACCCTGCGTGCTGAGGTGACAGCCAGAAGGAAGGCCGTTTTCCATGACAAATATTGCAGTTCTGTTGTAGCAGCTGGCTCAAATGGAGGCAGGGCCAGTTTTTCCAACATGAAGTTGAGGTCCCAAGCAGGTACTGGTGGTTTCCTTGGGGGTTTTATATTCTTAGCCCCTCGGAGGAACTGTCTTAAGAGAGGATGAGAGAATAAAGGAGGATCTGTGTTGTAGTGTGCAGAAATGGCTGAAGCATGGATCTTGATGGAGGAGAAGGAAAGTCCACTGTTTAACATCTCAGCTAGGTAATGTAATATTTGAGGTAAATTTAGTACTCAAGGATTCTGGCACTTTTTCTGATTCCAGGCACAAAACCGTTTCCATTTGGCGGAGTAGGCTTTTCTAGTAGAAGGTCTTCTGGCCTCCAAGATGACATCCTGCACCTCCTTGGAGAGGAGGGTCTGTTGGGAAATCAAGGAATCCTCCATGCGGCTAGATTGAGGGTTTTCAGCTGACTGTGAAGAGTTTTGAAGTTGTGCTGGGACAACAGAAGAGGCACTAAAGGCAGGATCCATGGTGGGGAATGCGTCAGGCTCCTCAGGAGTGGATACCAGTGTTGTCTTGGCCAGTCTGGAGCAATGAGAATCATGTTTGGCCTCTCTGCTCTGCCTTTTAATAGAACTTTGGGCAGCAGAGGAAGAGGTGGAAAGGCATAGACCGTCAATGTTGTCCAATTGAAAGAAAGTGCGTCCACTTTCCAGGCCTGTGGATGATAGGTCCTTGAGCAAAATTTTTTCAGTTGGTAATTTCTGTGGGTAGCAAAGAGATCTATGTCTGGCTGTCCCCATGCCTGAATTATCTTTACAAAAACTAGAGGATGCAACTTCCATTCGTGTGGATCTGTCATATTTCTGCTTAGGTTGTTTGCCAGTGTGTTTTCCTTCCCTGGCAGGAATTGTACTTGAAGTTGGATTTGCAATTCCAGAGCCGTGTTCCAAAGGGACATGGCTAGTCTGCACAGGGGATATGAATGAGTTCCTCCCTGTTTGTTTATGTACCACATCACTGTGGTGTTGTCTGTCCTTATCAATAGCTGGCCTGGCTGCAGTAGGTCTTTGAAGGCCATAATAGCATTTTGTACTGCTAGCATTTCCTTTTGATTGATGTGTAGGTGCTTCTCTTTTAGGGACCATTTGCCCTGACTGCACTGATCTGTCATGTGCACCCCCCAGGTGTAGTCCAAGGCATCTGTTGTGATGATTTGATTTGCTTGAGGCATGCAGAAAGGGAGACCTATGTTTCTTTGGCATGCTTGACCCCTCCACAGAAATTCCTTTTGAAGACATGGAATGAGTGGTATAATTGTTTCCAAACTGTGGCTGTGCTGAGACCATAAGTTTTTTAGGTACCATAGAAGTTTCCTCATATGCAGCTTTGCACATGGGATCAGCAGGATGCAAGATGCCATGAATACCAGAGCCTGCAGGTCTTTCCTTGCAGTCAGCCTGGTGAAGGTTGCCATTTTGCTGAATTATTGAGACAGTTGCCCTTGCTTCTCTGGCGTGAGGTAGGCCATCTGGGTGTTTGTATTCAAGCTGGCACCCAGGAAAATTATTGTCTGAGAGGGTATTAGTTTTTATTTCTTTTTGTTGACTGTGTATCCCAGAAAGTTCAACAATTTTATTACAAATGCCAGGTGTTTCAGAAGTATGTGCTTGCTGTCTGCTTGGATCAGGCAGTCATCCAGATATGGGTATATTTGTATCCCTTGAAGTCTGCAGAGAATTGATAATGGGTTGAACCTGCAAGAAATCTGAGGTATTCTTCTGCAATCTTGTCTGATTGGGACATGCAGGTATGCCTCCTTGAGGTCCAATGTTACGAGCCAAGACTCCTTGCCCAGCATGGGAAGAAGCTGCTGCAATGTGAGCATCTTGAATTTTGGTACGAGTAAATATGTGTTTAGGATGGATAGGTCCAAAATAGGTCTCCAATCTTTGTCCTTTCTTGGTATCAGGAATAGTCTGGAATAAAAAACTTGACCCTGTTCTTTTGCAGGTACCTCTTGAATAGCATTCATGTCCATGAGAGCTGAAATTTGTTTTTGTGCCTCTGCCCTTTTATTTTGTGGCAGGTTTGGCATGCCTCTCATTTTTGGAAGGGTGAGAAAGTGGAATTTGTAGCCTCTGTCTATAATGTCCAGGATCCATTTGTCTTTTGTGACAATATGCCAATTTTTTGAAAATAATGCCAGTTTTCCGCCTAAAGGTGCTGCCATTAAAGCTTTGCTTGGCATGCAAAGGGGAAAGTCATTGTGTCTGCTTTCTGAATGACTGTGGTCTATCTTCTCCACCTCTTGGTGTAGGTGCTTGCCATTGTCTGGCTCTGAATGATCCTTGAGATTGCCCTCTACCCCTCGGGCACCTGTATCTGCCTCTTTGAGGTCTGTCCATGGCTGGGAAGGACCAATTTTTTGAAGGCCAGTTTCTGCTGAAACGTGAAGGTTGTACCTGTAGGAAATCTTTCACTACTTGCATTGATCTTGCCTTTTCCTCCATTTTCTTTAGTACCGCCTCAGCTTTAACACCAAACAATACATCTTCTTAAAGGGGTGCATCTAGTAATTTAGCTTTGACATGATCTGGTAAGGTTTTCTCTTTGAGCCAAGCCTGTCTACGTATGACAGACCCTGTAACAGCAGCTCTACACGAGGCCTCTAAAGCATCAAAACCACATTGCAAGGTATGTTTACCCACTTGCTCTGCACTATGCAACAAATCCTGCAACTCCTTTAAATCTGGTTGCTCAGGTTGTGTCATTTTGCTTTTCAACTGAGATAACAAAAACTGTTGAAACTTTAACATATGGAACTGACAGTTTAATGCCCTCATGGTTAAAGTGGCCGAGGTGTACACCTTTTCCCCCCACCTTTCTAAAGCTCTGGAATCTCTCTCTGAAGGTAATGGGTTTTTGGCAGTAGAAGCCTTAATTCCCTTGGGACCCTGTGAAATAGTTTCTGGGTCAGCAGCATGGCTTTTGTATAGGAATTGGTGTGAATCAGGAACCCGGTAATACCTGTCAGGTTTAACAGGAGCTGGAGGTAAAGAATCTGGGTTGAGGCTGGCTTCTGTGTACACATCATCTAATATATCCAAGACAGGAGGGATAGCCAGTGGCCTGTGCTGTAGTAGCAAGAGAAAATCACTGAGCTTTTTCTTGAAATCTGAGTAATCTTGGCCTTCCCAGTGAAAGTGTTCCCTTAAGGTATGTAGAGTTTCCCCAAAAGAATAGTCCTCGGGGGGGAGACCGAGGGAATGGACTCCTCAGCATCAGAATCTTCAAAAGGGGAATATGAATATTCCTGGTCCTCAGAATGTTCTGAGATAATAGAGGCTTGATCTGAGGAAGGGTAGTCTTCCTCCAATCTGGGTCTTTTGTCCGAGGGGGGTTGAGAACCCCTGATAAGAGTAATCAAATCCTCAGCCATTTTGAGCATCTGTTTTTGAGGCATGGGGCTTTGAGAGGGGCTCTGTGGACCTTGTCTTTTAGTTTTCATGGCTGCTTTAGATTTTGTGAAAGCCTTAATGGAAAAGGAGGAAGGCCTGAAGACACCTTGAGAAGTGGCAGGCCTGTCTGAACTCTGAGTTTCCCCGCCAAGAGTCGCGTCGGTATCTTTAGTCGGAATGGGGGCCGAGGAGCCTGCGACCTCGGGCACAGAAGACACCGCTAAAGAAGCATCATCGGTACTCGGGGGCCGCGTAGGCGCCTCACTGAGAACCGGAGCACCGGTAGTCGGCTTTAGCGTGGTGTCGGTAGAAGTCGCGGACCTTGTATGTCGGTCCTTATCTTTGCGTCTTTTACTCAAAACTGGAGTCGGAGTATCCGACGACATAATGTAATTAAATGTTTTACCAAAATAGTGTTGGGCGAACTCCGCCTGATGCTTAATAGTGCGTTTGTTGAATCTAGCACAAAAATGGCAGGCAGAGATGTCGTGGTCTGGGCCTAAGCAAGGAATACAGAAAGAATGGAAATCCTTATGCGGTATTTGCTTCCCACATGAAATGCAATTATTAACTTTGTCTGCCATCGGTCTGAGGCAAGAAAAGTTTCCCCAACGGGGTACTTAGCTTTCAAGAAGACTTCGGCTGAAATATTTTCGTAAATCTCAGGAGCTGGCCGACCGGCACTTGCGAACTGCTTCTGCTTTGGGCACCGCGCGGCAAGAAAGACTGAAGAAGATGGCGTCGGCTGGTTCTTTTATACCCCTGCTGCACTGACATCAGGGAGGAAGCGACGACAACCGACGCCAGACCTAGACTTTGGAATTCGGCCGACCGAGGACCCGCCTGACGGCAGGATAACCCATCTGTTATGACTGCAGCTGTATGCATGATGAACATCTGGAGCCTCTTTCTTCACAGGCTACCGACTGGAAGATTTACCTGCAAGTCTGAAAGACTCGGAGGCCTGGCAACCGCCGAAGTTGCAGCCTAAGTTGTCGGTATGAGTTTGCTGTCTGATCGAAGAACAGAGGCCTCATACACTGGAGTCAGCTTAGCAGCTCCGGATCCAGCTGAAGAGGCAACAGGCGGTAGGTCAGAAGGCAAAATGGAAGCAGGAGGCTTCTGAAATTGTCTCAACCAAGGCCTGCGGTTGAAAATGTACGGGCTGCAGGGGCTGCAAAGGCACCTCACTAGCTACCGCATGACTGACGACCAACTTATCATCATCCGAGGACTTGACCTTCGGAAGCCTGTCGCAATCCTTATCCTTACGTTTCTTAGGGATATCCAAACCTGAAGACCAGCGGATGTCATATCGACAAACTTAGGCCAAACTCCAAAATGTTTAGCTAAAATTTTAGCCCGGTGACGAATAGTACGCGGATTAAAGGAAGCACAGAGCTCACAATTAGGAACGTCGTGGTCAAGGCCTAAACAAATAATACAACAGGAATGAAAATCCCTATGGGGAATCTGCTTTCCACAGGTAAGACAATTGTCTTTTCTGACATTTGTTAAGGCAAGAAAAGAGGATACCCAATGGGGTACTTAGCAGTAGCTGACTTCAACTTTGTAGTCGGAAACAAAGAAGGTAAACTGCTGACCGGCACTCATGCAAGAAATGCTTCTGCTTTGGGCTCCGCGGCAAGGAAGACTGAGGAAGTGACATCGGCTGCCTCCTTTTGTATCAGATGCCCTGACGTCCTTTACAACCGACGGTAGCCGATGTCATTTTTACGTACCTTTTGTATTCTGGCCGATCGAGGGCTACCAGGAGCCGGATAACCCATTTCTTAGGACTGCAACAGTGAAACACGATGAACATCAATGTGATTCATATTAGTAATAACTGCATAACTGCCTTTTAGTTGCATGAAAACGGAAATCCTAGCCTAAATATTTATTCACAACTCACCCTCTACCTCTCTCTCTCTCTCTACCTGTGTATACATTTGTTTGTAGAATTGTTGATAGGATGATCCTAGCATCTCAGGTTTGTCACAGCCTTTTAAAGTACGGTGCACTACTGCAAGCCACAACACACACTGCACTATAATTCATTCTGTTGAACTTTGATACAAGTTATAATTTGCACCGCTTATTAATGCTGTTCATAGGATCTTAGGCTGGTAGGAGACCACTGAACAGCTTAGCCCAATTTTCCAACTATATCAAGTCACTGCCCGGTGACGAATAGTACGCGGATTAAAGGAAGCACAGAGCTCACAATTAGGAACGTCGTGGTCAAGGCCTAAACAAATAATACAACAGGAATGAAAATCCCTATGGGGAATCTGCTTTCCACAGGTAAGACAATTGTCTTTTCTGACATTCGTTAAGGCAAGAAAAGAGGATACCCAATGGGGTACTTAGCAGTAGCTGACTTCAACTTTGTAGTCGGAAACAAAGAAGGTAAACTGCTGACCGGCACTCGTGCAAGAAATGCTTCTGCTTTGGGCTCCGCGGCAAGGAAGACTGAGGAAGTGACATCGGCTGCCTCCTTTTGTATCAGATGCCCTGACGTCCTTTACAACCGACGGTAGCCGATGTCATTTTTACTTACCTTTTGTATTCTGGCCGATCGAGAGCTACCAGGAGCCGGATAACCCATTTGATAGGACTGCAACAGTGAAACACGATGAACATCAATGTGATTCATATTAGTGATAACTGCATAACTGCCTTTTAGGTGCATGAAAACGGAAATCCTAGCCTAAATATTTATTCACAACTCACCCTCTACCTCTCTCTCTCTCTCGACCTGTGTATGCATTTGTTTGTAGAATTGTTGATAGGATGATCCTAGCATCTCAGGTTTGTCACAGCCTTTTAAAGTACGGTGCACTACTGCAAGCCACAACACACACTGCACTATAATTCATTCTGGGTAACTTTGATACAAGTTATAATTTGCACCGCTTATTAATGCTGTTCATAGGATCCTAGGCTGGTAGGAGACCACTGAACAGCTTAGCCCAATTTTCCAACTATATCAAGTCACTGCCTGTTAAGTGACTTACTCAAAACACGGTAGGCAAATGAAGGATGAAAAACTTAAATCTTGTACCACAGGAAACAGCATGTTAACATCTCATAGCCTTAATCTTCTGCTCTAGCTAACAGACTTAAAAAGGTATAACTACTCCCTATCAAAGAATCGAACCTGGGTCTTCAGAAAAAAATGAAAATGTTGCCTGGAATTTGTCTTGTTATCCAAATCATTTTAAAAAATTTGTAAAAAGTCTTTACTGCATTTGTCTACAGACAGCTTATAAAATAAAAGTATCATATTATCTTTGTACATTTCAACATTTTTATTAAATGTACCCTTTTGTTAGGCACCAACTTTGTGCTAATGCAAACTGCCAAAGACATAAAAACGATGCTACTCAACAACATGGGAAAAAGAATACTAAAAAGAGCTGCCACAAACACAAGCTATGTAACTGCACTAACACAAACTATGTAATTGCCTACACTATAAAAATGCATGTTCACAGTCGGTTTCAAATCACAGCACTGAATGAAGAAGCCTGAATTTCACCGGTCTTTAGAAAAAAATATGACGTTAACTGCCACTCCTGAAATTAGATGATGAACAAGTTGTGAGTGGTGAACGATAATGAGCGAGTGTGATAAAATGAAACATTTACAATGTTAAACAGTTAAAGAACAAAGAATGTGGAAATTTGTTGAAGTGTTTTGGAATTGCTAATAATTCTTTTATATATGGCTAGCTCTTGAAACTTTCTGAAGATGACATCTACTAAGGTGGCTTTTTCAATGTAAGCACTCTGTTTTGGATAGTGTTACCAGATACATCTTGTGTTAAACAGTGAACTGTTAAATCACAACACAATACACTAGTTTGGCATTTGTGCTTTGGGAGTGAAGCTTCTTTAATTTTTTGAAATAGTTCATAATAGTCTAACATCAACAGAAAGAAAAAAAGTACAATAATACTTTTAATATAGTGCAATATTCATAAGAAAGGTACATGGCAATAATTACACACTATTGTAGTAAGAAACAGTCATTGTTATGATGTTAAAGTACAACACAAATCATTAGCATACATGAAATCTGCAATCAACAGTTTAGAAGGAGGCAGTAGTACAACCAATTTCACAGTAAGTGCTCAACCCATCTTCCAACACAATTTGTCATATTTCTAGAAATAATGTTTTCAGGTTTACATTATTGCTTTTTTTGTGCAGGTTTTTGAAAATTCAGTCCATCATTTACCAGATACCACATATTCATGTCTTCATCATGGGAACATTTTTTTGTACTTGCCGTATGCAGAATTACTTATGATAACACTCACATTTGCAGTATCATCTTCTGCCATAACATCCACTTTCTGTACTGTGGCTTCCTTGTACAACCAGCTGGAAAGAGAGAACATAACATGTTTGAAGACATTCCACATCACTTAGGGAAAAAACAAGTATCAGTTTTCTAAATAATAATAGTAACATGATTTTTTTCAATTTATTTGAATATATATTACTATGGCACCCAATTAAGTATTTGTTTCTACAAATCTTGTCTCTCAAGTAATCCAGAAATGTGTGTGGGGTGTTTGCCAGTTGCATTTTTTTTATTTTATACTAACAAAAAGTAAAGCCATATTGAATGAGCATAAAAAGGTGTCAGTTTGCTTTTTTCAGCCCCTGCTTCACTGCAGCTTATTTTGCTGCTGTGAAGCAGTGGACTTGTTTTTTTCACTTGGTATTACCTGTACATTAACACTCAGATGGAGAATGTTTGCTCTCTAATCAGAACGTTCTCCAATCAGGGTGAAGATATACATTATGTCCATTGTCTATGATGATATAAATGTAGTGTTGCAACATTTAGAAAAATGTCAGACAATATTTTTTATTGTAAAATATCAAAACATTTGCCATTTTTCATGCCCCCCCCCCAAAAAAAAAAGCAGGACAGAACTGTGTAAATTAAAACAGTAAGAAGCAGAAGTGGTAACCTTTTAATAGCAGCTGTTGTCATCAGCAAGACTGATTACCTATGCAAGATTGTGAGTGTGAAAATGTGAGATACTACCAGCTATTCCAGCGGATGTAGGGCAGTGGATGTGCAAAATATGCCAGTACAGCATTTTGTAAATAATTATATGTTATTCGTAAATCAAACTGATTTGTACAGATGCTTGTGTTTAAATAAATGTATTTGTAAAGTTGCTTGTGTTAACAATGCATCAACAGTATGCCCTGCTGGACAGAAAAAAGAAATATACATGCATAACTGTTTACATGTATATGTTTCAACAGAGAATACTGGAAGAAAAGAGGTTAATCTCAAACTTTATAAATAGTAAGAAATTAAATTAAATTATTGGGCCTAAGCCATAAAGATGTTTTCTCACAATTCTGAATGAAGCCAGAGATGCAGTGTGTGTAAGAAGTATGGTTTATTAGCTGTTGTAGGAAGAGTGGAAGTGTTTTATGATTTTATGACTTCCAGGAGATGCAGTAAATCTTAGCAATGGTGTGTGTGTGTGTGTGTGTGTGTGTGTGTGTATGTATTATTGAAACATAGGTGCTAAGTCCTGTCAATTTCTAGCAATGGGGGGTTGCAAGGGAACTAGAAGTCAGATGACCAGATGCATGTGATGTCATTCTGTAATCTAGGACAAAAATAATGTTTTAATACTAGCTGAGACTGAAGTCTCATGGCAGTCTTTTTTTTTTGAACGGTCATTGAAAGATTACTCACCTACTTCATCTTGCCTTACTCTAATAAGTGGCCAGAGAACATTAACTCTTGAGATCAGTCAGGACAATATACTGTGATTAGTTAAGTATTGTTTTTCTGTAACTGTGTGGACCTGTCCCTACCTGTGCTATTTTTAATATTTCCTGTGACTGAAACTCTGGTGTTTATTGTAAATGGATATTTAGTATTTTCATGTTCTTTTATTATTTATTGTTAAATATATTTCAACTTTTTATTGTGGCTGGTCCTTTGGAGAACATTTTAATCTTTGCGAGTACTCATATATCTGTTTAGTGACTCTGTGGCCACTCATGAAAGCCTTACTGCATTGGTCAAACTACCATTAGTATTAATATTAATTTCACTTGGTATAATTGGGTATCCTTGTAAGAGCCTTCGAGTAGCTGGCTTGGGAGTGTCTGGTGGCAGTAACTACCTTATAGTCTGGGCAGAAGGGAGCATAGCTAGTAAACCTGTGCTAGCCTTTCCCAGGTAGGTGTGTGTGTGTGTGTGTGTGTGTGTGTGTGTGTGTGTGTGTGTGTGTGCACATATCAAATCTCAAAGAGTGTGTGTGTGTCAGCTACATGGTTTCACAGAGACGATGGTGGATTTGGCTTGGACACTCAGCTGAGGACTTAACTCTGCAAATGTGCCAGTGGGGAGCCTTACTAGGGAACTGGGGAGAGACAGAGAAAGAAACCCAGACCCCGGGCTGGGTGTGTTCCCTGTGTGCTTGTAATGGAAACTGTGCTTGATCCAGACAGCTGCATCTGGAAATTATTAGTTATGTACTTATAACTTGGTATCTGTGTTGTCTTCTTTCATTCTTCCACACATATGGGTTATGGATCTGACCCTCGGACCCGACTCAGCAGTATTTCTTCAGACTAGGATCTAGGTCTCAAACTCCTCCCACTTCCCACAATGCCCTGCACTCCAACTGACCTCCTCAGATTGAGTTTGCTGCCCATAAGATAATAGAGATCACAGAAAGAAAAATAAGTATACAACAAAACCAGAGTCTCAAATCAGGAACAACAGTTCCTAAAAGTTCTTCCCATGTGTTCTAGATCACCAGGAAGTGGTATAGCAGGGTGGAAAGGTGAGGAGGAATGAAAGAAGACAACATAGATACCAAGTCATGGTAAGTACCTAACTAATAAATCTGTTTGTCTCTTTCATAACTCCTCACATAAGGGTAGAGTCCCCAGCTATACAACTCCTGGGTGGTCTCAAGGAAGGATATACTAGAGCACTGCCAAACTGAAGGAAGCCTTGCTCTAGGAAACAAGGTCAATCTGTAATGTGAGACAAACGTGTGAGCCTTTGACCAAGTGGCTGCAGCACAGATATCATCTAAGGAGGCCCTGGAAGAAAAGGTGGATGAGGTGGATATTGATCTAGTAGAGTGGACCTTAGCAGGATGAGGTAGCTCTAATCTATTCTTAGAATAAATCAGGTAATACAGTCTGTTATCCATGTGGTGAGAGTAACCTTCAAAACCGCTTGACCTAAGCAACTAGAAGAGAAAGACAAAAATAACTGTTCTGAATTTCAAAAGGGTTTCGCCCTGTGCAGATACAAACACAACTGCCCGTGAACATCAAGCAGATCCAAGAAAGATTCTCCCTCATTACAGAAATTCATGAAAAAGACTGGTAGTTGAATGGCCTGGTTGAGACTGGATTCTGTAGCTACCCTGGGCATGAAAGAAGGATTTGTATGAAGGGACACCCTATCCTTGTGGAAAATAATGTAAGGGGGCTTAGAAGACAAGGCCTGAAACTCAGAGATTCTCTTTGCCGAGGTGATGGCAATGAGAAATACTGTCTTCCATGAAAGAAATTTTAAGTTGCAATCACCAGCTGCTTAGCAAGGTTTTTGAGTTAAACCTTGTAATACCATAGTGAGATCCCATGGTGGGGAAGGATCTTTTACTGGAGGACTGAGAAGGAAGATCCCTTTCAAGAAGGCCTCGCACAGTTTGGAAGTAGAAGGGGAATTGAAAACATTGCCAGAATGAAAATTAGAGATGGGTGCCAACTGAAGCTTGATGGTAGAAAAACTGGCTCCTTCTTTAAAAAGAGACACCAAAAGAAGAAAAAAATAGATGAAATAGGAGCGTAGAAAGGATCAATATTCTCTTTAGAAGTCCAGAAAAAAATCTCTTCCATTTACTCCCACAGGCTTTCTTGGTAGCAGGTTTTTGGGAGGAAAAAATAATGTCTAGGACAGGGGAAGCAAGTCTAGACCTTCTAACAATCACTGGAAGTGCAGAAACCAAGCGGTCAATTTGACGGACATCAGATTGGGGTGAAAACCTTCTACCGTGTGACAAAGGAGGTCCTGTTTGGGTTCCAGAATCCATGAAGGATATTTCAGGTGAGACCACAGGAAGGGGAACCAAATCTAATGAGGCCAATAGGGGGGCAATGAAGATTACAGAAACTTCAGATGCTTCGCTTTCTGGAGAAACTCTGGAATCAAGGGCAGAGAAGGACAAGTGTAGAGGAGACCGAGTGGCCAATTGTGAACTACAATGTCCCTTAAG
Organism: Protopterus annectens; assembly: GCF_019279795.1. Lineage (NCBI taxonomy): Eukaryota > Metazoa > Chordata > Ceratodontiformes > Protopteridae > Protopterus > Protopterus annectens. The sequence continues at coordinate 627,492,505 of NC_056735.1, read as the reverse complement.
GACTCCCCTGGAGAGGGGATAAGGGCAAAACAGTTGCTGCATTTGTTGTTCTGGGGGGATGCAAACAGGTTTCAGCAAGGTTGGCCCCAGTAGCTGAAGAGTCTTCTACTGACTGAGGGACCACTCGTAAGGGGGAAGAATGGACCTGCTCAGCTTGTCTGCCAGGACGCTGGATTTCCCCTGTATATGAGGTACAAGCAGAAAATTCCCAAATCCTCATGACTTTTCTGCACATCAGATAAGACTGGATTCCTCCTTCTTTGTTGCTGTACCATACCATCAACATGTCTGTGTGAACTGCAATTATTCCTAGAGGGAGACCATCCTGAAAGGCTTGCAGTGTGAGGAGGACTGCTCTTATCTCCAGAGCATTGATATGCCACCTGGTCTCTGTGTGTGACCATATACCTGGACCATCTTTCCCATGAAATCCCCCCACCCCAACCGGGAAGTGTCCATGGTCACCCTGGCTGAGGGGATGGAAGAAGGAAATGTCTGCCTAATGTCAGGTCGCCTGACAGCAACCACCATTGTAGATGCCTTTGGCAAACTGAAGTCAACTTGACAGGAAAAGTGAGAGGCTGGTAGAGAATAGACCATTGAACAGTCACAGTCCACTGAAGGACTCACATAAAATACCTTGCAAGAGGAACTAATGGAATGGCAGCCACCATAGAACCTACAGTTTGAAGTATTACCCTTGCCAGTGGAGAAGCTCAGTTCAAGACAGCTCCGACATGATCTCTCAAGGTTTGAACACTAGGGGAAGAGCTGTAATCTGGTTCACTGTGCCCAAGGCAGCTCCAATGAATTCTAAAGTCTGCACAGGAGATAGGACAGAAACAAAAAGAGCACTTATCTGCAAAGAAGAAAAACCCAGACCAAGGAGAAATCCCACTGGAAACACTATCTAAATCTCAAGACTCAGCAATCATGTCCAACACTTCTGAGCAGCAAATGAGACCTGAGCTGGTTGGCTGGAGTGTAGGGTATTGTGGTAAGTGAGAGGAGCTCAAGACTTGGATCCTAGTCTGAAGAAATGCAGAAGAGTCAGACCTGAGGGTCAGATCCGTAAACTATATTTTAAGAGGAATGAAAGAGACATCAGATTACTGGATGTATTCATTTTTGTTCCAAGTGTACATCCCTCTCCAGTGTCAGTGGTGAGGACTCAGGCTCCTTGATTACTGACCCAAAGTGGGGATGTCACAGTAAGAAGTACCTGAAAGGAAAAACCTGCTACATGTCATGCAGGTGAAGATAAATTCCTCTGCCAAAGCACATGAGAAGTTAAGATTAATGAAAAGTTGGATGTGCTTTCCCTTCTTTTGAATCCAAAGCAAGGAAAGTTTTCTAAAGTACAAACAGGTTTCTACAAACTAAACAAAGCTGCAACCATACTGTAGGAAGAAAAGAAAGCTAATGGTTGAGTTAAACTATAGGACAGTGTGAGTTTTCTTTTCAATCACACTAAGTATGACAGCCTTTGCTAATGTCTAGTATGACAGGAAAACCAGCAAGTGTGGTTAAAAAGAAATCTGAGAGCTGGTTACTCAACAAACAGTACTTTGACAGGATTACAGGACATACTGACACAGCTTGGTCCAAGGAGAAGCCAGATGCCCCCTCAAAATATGGACACCTTATTGGTTTGTACAAGAAGAGAGATTTTTTAAACCTGCCAGACACGTGATCCTGAAGACATAACTTTCTTTGCCACCATGTAACTAGGTGTAGAATTAGGGAGAATGGTGGGACAGCATACATGAATCTCCATGCCATAGATGGACCCCCCACATTCCCTGCTGTATGGAGCAGATGACAGGGAAAACCATATTCTCTGGAAAGGAAAGAAGTAAATTTGCAATGATACACTTCTGAAAGAGATGAACCAGACAGCTCCTGAATGCTTAATTCTAGGATGGGACTGCAGGACAGCCTTCACCAGCACATCCACTTTACCTAGGATATAAACTGCTGAAGGGGCTGGCGTTTTCTTCTGTAGCTCCTGACTGACAGATTCACACCACTTCTCTAAATAGTGTACAGCAGCTTGCCCCAATGGCTTTTTTAGATAGCATAACACAGACTCATACAGCTCCACATGGCTGATGTGAAGTCTTCTCTTTATGTAGGATCACTTCCTCTGATCTATGAAGGATCCAGCATGCACCCCACTAATGCAATGCCCACTGTCAGGATTTGTGACAGATTCAGCTGCAGAAAAGGAAGACCTATTATCAGATTGGTGGGGGAAGTCCATCACTCCAAGGTATGGCAGCAGGAGTCTAATATCAAAAGATCTGTGAAGGTCCAAGGATTCTGAAGCCATTGATAGCATGAAAGCCACTGCGGCACCCACACATGCAGGAATGCAAAAGGCACCATGAATACCACTGCTGCCATCAAGCCAAGTTAAGCCAATACATGAGAGTCCAAGTCATTACCCTCAGATGCCAATGGCAGGACCTCCTCAGATCTGTGGACAGGAATGACAGACACCGGAAAGAGGCAAGCTCTGCAACGATGAAGGAACTCTTCTAAGATGGGATCAAAGAGGACTTCTTATAGATTATACTCATAACAGAGATACGGCTAAGGAAAAGTCAATTCCAGAGATGAAATCTGGTAGCCTCTGAGCAAGGCCACTATAAGAGCTATCCATGTATGGGGACACATGGAGTTCCTTCTTCCAGAAAGCGTCTGCCACCACAGCTAGCATTTTAGGGAAACCACAGGGTGAAAAAGAAAGAACAAAGAGTACTGGAAGAGGTGTCAACAGAGAAGAAACTTCTTGTTTGGCCTTCTGCCACTGATGCATAAGAAAGCATTTGCCATGACCAGAAACACCATCCATGCACTCTGCTGAGCTACCATCCAGAATCTGATGCATCAGGTGTACATGCAGAGGTCCAGAACTGGATAAATACCTTCTGCATCCTTCTGAAAAAAAGAGAAGGAAAGAAAACCTTTGGCCTCATTAGATATGGAAGGGTAGCCTCAAAACCCCTCTGGGTATTACAGCCTCAGTCTGTACTTAAAGCTCTGTGGAGTCAGACTGGTCTCTGTGAATAGTCCCTTATGGGAAACAATCTAAGGACTTTAAGACAAAGCAGTCTGTGACCACATCAAAAATACACTTGTGGTCTCCGATGGCCTTCTAAGTCACAGCAAATACTGAGAAATGTTTTGCCATTGGCAGTCTTTAATAAAACTGCACCTACTAGATGAAATCATCCTACTGCATGACCTGGTTGGCACTTCAGGGTGAAGAGGGCAACCTGACATATTAAAAGTCCCTCTAAGTCTTTGAGGGAGTGAGGGGATTTTTTTTCCTTCTTGAGAGAGGTGCACAAAAAAAGTGTGTGTGTGTGGGGGGGGGGGGCAGGGTTCCTAAATGTCCTCTGCTATGGTGAGGGCTTGCTTTCTCTTTAGTAACTGATACATTATGCCCAAAGTCGACTGGCTGAGACTTTCCTTAGAATGGGGCATTCAGGACACATTGCCTGAGGCACATGCTGCCTCAGCCTGCCACACTACCCCCCATATCAGTCCAGTGAGTCCATCTGGAGATAGCTATGTGGTAGTCCTTCACAAAGGCCCATAGACTGGGTCCTGACCACCTCTGCTCTGATCTCAGTCTCAGGAAAGGCTGAATACTTTTCCAGAGCCCAAACAACAAGTGACTAGCAACCTGGAGAGGTAAGACAAACAGCTGAGGAATATTATCCGACAACACAAAGAAAAACACTTTCTTGGCCACGCTTGTGCAATGCTTTGGAGTCCTTGTCAAGTGAGAAAGTGTTGTGGCCTCTGGGCATTGTTACTTACGGAAAAGATAATGCAGAAGACCAGTTTAGAATACAGATCACTCTCTACTCAGCAAATGTCTATACATGGCACTTATCTTCTTTGGAAGCCAAGAATGCATAAGCTGGGTGTTTCCAGGCTGTATGATATACTCAATGAGTAGGATGGTAGGAGGGTGGGGTGGGGGTGGCCCAGGGTCTTCTACTTCTTCCTCATATGCTCACTCGGGCACTTATGAGAGAAGTAAGAACATGAAAGATTATTCAAAGAAGGAGTAATTAACAACACAACTGTAGAAGGGAGGTCCTATTACCTTTACACATTTCAGAGGTAATGACCACTAGAAACACTGACTTCTTGCAGGAGGAAGCTGGGGAAGAAGAGCTACCTCACAGCTCCAGGCTGAGAAGGAAGCACATGCCAATGTAGGTAAGGTTGAACATGGAATGGGCAGGCAAGATATTTTGAATGTTAATGAAACAGTGCAGGGATGTGCCTGCAAATAGTGGCATGTAAGCTTGAGAGACCTGCACAGAGCCCAATATTGGCATTAGGGCCTGCTTCCAAGAAGAGTTTCTACTAGGATGTAAACAAATATTTGAAATCTGGGGCTGAAGTATAGAACCTAATGCAGAAGGAACCAGAAAACTCAGGTGATGAGTCCTGGATGTACGATACAACTAAGTAACTGAAGGGGCCACTCTCTAGGACAAGGATAGTCATGGGTGTTCTCAGGCCAATCAGCCTTGTGTGATGTTTACATCCCAAGACTCAATTCACAAAGTCTCTACCAGTTTGGGCTTCTCACATCTGCTATGGGTATGGATTTGTGGGAACTCAAACTCTCACTAGCTGAGGATGAGGACATGATAAGAGGACAATCTCAAGAATGGACTTACTGAGGTTTGCCTTCTGTTTGCCTTCCAAATCTTAAGCCTTTTGACAGTGTCACAGCAAAGTCTACAGGTGTCTATGGGGCACTTTAACACATCCCTGGTGCTTGGCGCTTTCAAATAGATGATTTCTGAACAGTATGATTACCCAGAAGACCACCCCCCCAGCAGTTAATGGAAGCTATTTTGGGGGATAGTTATGTAATGAGTAAAGATCGCAGCATCTCAGTGTGCATGTTTCCAGAAGGATTCACACTGTAGGGTTACGTGAAACTGAAATTTTCAAAGCAATTTGTTCTAATGAAAAACACTAAGATTGTGTGAATTAGCTGAAATCCGGAAGAGGACCTGTGCTGTGCTAAAAAGTGACACATGCACTATAAACAACATTTTTTTCAATGAAGTCTGTGATCAGTCAGTGTGAGTGAAGAGGTTGCTTGTGTGCTACATCTACAGAGTTCCTGTTGTGGCTTGGATTTATGCAGCCCAAAGACCGAGTATACGGGAACTCTATACTAAAAGGGAAGTATCATCTCTATTCCGAAAGGGGTGTTTCCAATATTTGCACTTTTCCCTGCAATGATAGAGTGTGAGCTATTTGGTCTCCTGTACAGGCTACAGGATAGAAAGTCTCTAAGTGCATAAGTGCATATGAACACTGTGTAAATTTTGCGTTTACTTGTTTTTCTCTTTTGTCTTGGCAATATCTACTGGCATTCTCAAAATATAAAGGATAAAGTGATTCCTATTCCTCCAATTTCTTTTATGTTTTTTTTTTTCAGAGGACTGCTGCTGGAGAGAGGAAGGGAGGTAAGCTACATCTGTGGAGTGCTTGCTGTCTCCATCGTTTAGGTAAGGTAGTTTATGCCCAGAAGTAGGCTGAACAGCCGGGTCAAGTTGCATACCAAACACCTTGTACGTAATCCTCTGATGGCAATAAAACGTTCCAAATGTAAGAATTAAAAATGCGATGATGCACTCAAGTGTATATGAAAAACTTTAATTGCAATGAGTAAGCGCTTTCGCCAAAGGCTTCTTCAGACTCTTTTACAAATAAAAACCTTAAAACCTCTTTAAAAATATTACCAATGCTTATTATTGGTTGTTAGACATATGACTGGTCACATGGTGTGTTCTAAAAGAAATACGAACATGAAGCTATATAAAACAAGAACCGAAACATCTCACATAACTGTGACAATTGCTTTAAATGCATGTTAACATCTAACTGAGATGCAAGCTTCTGAAAATTGCCCATATTTTTGCAATCCCCTAACACACAACGCAAAAGCGTCAAAGCTCTCGGATCAGTTAGATTGCATACTACTTTGCCATACCCAATAAAACCTTACAATATCGCCAACTAATGTCAAAAATTATGCCATTGTCAGTTGAATAAATTAACTAATATGCATATACAAACAAAAGAATAAAAACATCAAAAAATATATAAAAAAAAAAACATCTCTTAAAAATTACATTCTGTGAACTGGAATGCATTGACATGAAATATAAAGCTCACAATAATCCTGAAACAAACCAGATTGCAAATAAATACCTCTTTCACACCCTTATAAACATTATTAGAATGAGACCAAACTAATGACTGTAACAGTGTCACAGCAAAGTCTACAGGTGTCTATGGGGCACTTTAACACATCCCTGGTGCTTGGCGCTTTCAAATAGATTATTTCTGAACAGTATGATTACCCAGAAGACCACCCCCCAGCAGTTAATGGAAGCTATTTTGGGGGATAGTTATGTAATGAGTAAAGATCGCAGCATCTCAGTGTGCATGTTTCCAGAAGGATTCACACTGTAGGGTTACGTGAAACTGAAATTTGTAAAGCAATGTGTTCTAATGAAAAACACTAAGATTGTGTGAATTAGCTGAAATCTGGAAGAGGACCTGTGCTGTGCTATAAAGTGACACATGCAATATAAACAACATTTTTTTCAATGAAGTCTGTGATCAGTCAGTGTGAGTGAAGAGGTTGCTTGTGTGCTACATCTACAGAGTTCCTGTTGTGGCTTGGATTTATGCAGCCCAAAGACCGAGTATACGGGAACTCTATACTAAAAGGGAAGTATCATCTCTATTCCGAAAGGGGTGTTTCCAATATTTGCACTTTTCCCTGCAATGATAGAGTGTGAGCTATTTGGTCTCCTGTACAGGCTACAGGATAGAAAGTCTCTAAGTGCATAAGTGCATATGAACACTGTGTAAATTTTGCGTTTACTTGTTTTTCTCTTTTGTCTTGGCAATATCTACTGGCATTCTCAAAATATAAAGGATAAAGTGATTCCTATTCCTCCAATTTCTTTTATGTTTTTTTTTTTTTTTTTTTTCAGAGGACTGCTGCTGGAGAGAGGAAGGGAGGTAAGCTACATCTGTGGAGTGCTTGCTGTCTCCATCGTTTAGGTAAGGTAGTTTATGCCCAGAAGTAGGCTGAACAGCCGGGTCAAGTTGCATATTTTACTGTTAAGGGACCAAGCATTCCAACAGAGACAGTTAAAGTGCTGGCTTTTCTGCCCAGCTCTAATGTGTGCAGGGATGAAGCCCTGATTATGCCTACAGTGCCAAAGATCAGCCAGTGGCTATGGTGTTAGAGCTGCTATGTGGCTATGGTGTTAGAGCTGCCATGTGGCAAAGGATGGGAGTGAACTGATGCTGACTTACCCATCTCTCGAGAGGAGCCAGTCGGGTGCGTTGCAGTGCCGACTTGTACTGGATACAGAGGGATACACAGCATGCAGTGTATGGGCCATGGATACAGAAATGTTGCATGTCAAAGTAGCACATTTAACAGGGATGTTTGTTTGGTGCTGCCAAGCCATGTTCATGCAACAGTTTTCATTGAACATACACAAGAATGTGCAAGCCTAAAGGGAAAAGGGCTGCAGACCTTCATGTCTGCAAGCATGTACTTCAGCCACCCAGAGATAAGTTAGGGACAAATAAGAAAATGCCATGATGGCTTCCTGGAAGACATCCTCCTGTAGTTATTTCTAACCCTACTGGGGAACAAACTGGCTAACTAACTGATGTAGGACTGAAAGATGGCATGTAGCAAGGGATTAAATGCATAAAGAAAAAAGTGCTGGTCTACCTATGTCGGCTGGGAGCAAATGAAACACTTCTATTGCAAACAAAAGTGAAAAAAGGAGAGGCAGTGAATGTAAAGTTTAACTGAGTAGGAGAAGCCTGTGATTCATGTGCAAATACTTCACCAAAGAACTGTCCACCTGATGCTCTAAGGCTTTCCCTGCAAGATCATGATGCACTGGTCAGACAAAAATATTAGTTGGCTATGATTATGACAGAATTGCAAGGGGCCAGGTATATGCTCAAATATATTTAGGCTAGATGGTGTAGGGCCTAGGCAGTTTAGGGAATTTTAGGAAGGGGACTGAAAACTGTGTACTCCTGAACACATATATACTTTGTAAGGAAGATTTCAACCTGATTTTAAATGCTATGTTTGTCAGAGTGGCCTATCACAGGAAGATGCACCAAAATGCTCAAATGTTCATGTGAGGCATACTGGACACTGTCCTCATGGCAGACATTTGGAGCCAATAACATAGCTATTGTAGAGAATACACCTACTGGTAAGAAAATTCAAGCCCACAAAGCTAACTGGATTATTTTGTCTCACCTCCATCAGGTCCAAAATGCATAGACGCTAGAAGAGTCCTTTCTATTTCCCTCCTCTTTCTTTTTTTAAGACTACTCCCATGAATCTGTAAAACTGTAGCAGAGATGACACACAGATGGGCAGCATAAGCAGGAGATGTGCTCCCACTCTGATTTAAGATTCAAGGCAATGGGAGAATATGAAGGAAATGTCTGGGTGAGTATATTCAGGAACTTCTGCAGATATAAGATACAGTACCCTGTAAAGGCAGTAGAGAAAAGCTTTTGAATCTAATGGCTTTTTAATGGCACTTTTTAACAGGCAAAAAATATGTGCGATATAGACATTATAAAAAGAGCAACAGGTATTATAGGACCATCCTCCTCAGGTAAGATGTGGGAGAATACATGGCAATATAAGATCAACTGCCAAACGCAGTCCTGTTTTTTTATACAAAATTATTTCAGATAGCTAAACAGAATGACAGGCAGGATTTGTGCAATTAGGGCAAACATTAGCAGAATTATATTTAAAGCTTAATATATCTACTAGCCCTCCCCTAGCCATGTGGCTGTTGCGATAGCGTGCTCACCAGATACTCCATCTAACAGTAAAACAGGCCAGTAACCCAGTGCCCATTCGTGGATTTAAGACATTGCATTACAAACGGACTCGGCATCTAACAGCAAGTGTCCACCACCATAAAGACTGATACAAAGTATGAATAAGTCGCTAATGTTTTACAAATAAGCAAAAATTTCACTTTTACTTGTGCTAGTGGTCTTTCCATAGGTATAGATAGTCCCAGTGGGCAAGTTGTCACGAATGCCTACCCATTCTATTACTGCCCTTCCTTACACCCCTCCCCTTCCCTGACTCAATATATTCCCTATAAATAGTCTGAAAACAAAATACTTGCTTCTGCTTTGCATAACTCCTTATGCTTTAATCCCCTTCTCTAATAAACAGTAGGACCCCCCTTGTAAATTAGAACATTAGATTGCAAGATAACTGCTTTTTATCACTCTGCACCTTGGTTAATATATTTCTCAAACAGGATAGTTCTTACAGATTGTTTTTGTTGTTTGACTGGGGTAACCTCCATTTCTGGTGTAGCCCCGCTCCCATCCCCAAAGCATTTCCTTTATACCTGGCCACCTGCTTCCTCCTACCATAAGACCCCTCCCCTTCCTGTTACTCACCAAATTTCTACTATACTCCCTTCTTCCATCATAGAATCCCAACCTCCTCAACTGTCTCTCTGAAATACACCACCCCATAACCATTTACCCTGACCTAATACACCTACCCATATTGCATCTCTCTTTCCAATCATACATATCTCACTCGTCTGTACCCTATTACTGCCTCCTCTGTTCCTCTTATTCGCCTTAACAGCATCTCCTTCACTTCTACTCCCTTTTCATTAAGGCCCTACCCATCCATATACTTACAGTTTCTCCTTTTCACAGCATCCTATAACTATCTCTGCATCTATCTTTCCTATCAATACCCATCTCCCTAAAATTAAATTTCCTCCCACCCACCACTAACATCAAAAAACAAGACAAAGTACATAAAATACTGCCCATTAAAAAGTACAGTTTTGTACCTACCATAAATGTAGATGTTCGAGGATTCCATTGCTGCAGTCCTTACTATTGGGTATAGTCTGCATCCAGTCGGCCCGAATACCAGAGTATAAGGCTGACGTCGGTCAGGGCGCATTAGACTGACGTCAGTACGTCAGGGTACTAATGCGCATGACCGGCGTCATATCCTCAGTCTTTTCTTGCCCCAGATGTCAGACCCTAAAAGACAAGGCCCAAAATACCTGCACCAAAACATGAACAATATATACAAAAATATAAGCAGGTAAACTCACCTACACAACCACCCCTAAACACAGAGCGGAAGGAGGTGGGGTGGACTGCAGCAATGGAATCCTCGAACATCTACATTTATGGTAGGTACAAAACTGTACTATGTTCTTCGCATTCCATTGCTGCTGTCCTTACTATTGGGTAGAATCCCAAAGCAGAGGTAAGGGAGGCTGGCAAATCATAAAGAAGCAGGAGCTGACAACATGCCTTGCAAAACAGCTGTGGCAAAACCAGCCCTAGACTTAGAGTAGATAGGAAGGTGATAATGCTTAGAGAAAGTATGCACTGAACTCCAAGTAGCTGCTTCCAAAATATCCTTAGTTGCCACCACCCGTAGAAATGCTGTTGAAGTGGCAGTAGCCCTAGTGGAATGAGGCCTAATCCCAGCTGGAACCTCCTTGCCATGATGGGAATAACAAAATGCAATGCAAAAGCCAATCCACCTAGAAATAGTTTGTTTTGACACAGGCTTGCCCTGCGAACTCAAAGCAAAAGAAACAAACAACTGCTGAGACTGCCTAAAATCCTTAGTCCTGCTTAAGTAATAACGCAATTGCCTGTGTACATCTAAAGTATGCAAAATCTTTTCCCTTTATTTTGGGGGTCTGCATAAAAAGTAGGCAAATGAATAGTTTGGTTTAAAGCCACACTAGAAACCACCTTAGGCATAAAGGAAGGATTAGTACGTAATGATACCCTATCCTTATGGAAAATCAAAAGGGCTCGACTGCCATAAGGGCCTGCAACTCAGACACCCTTCTTGCAGAAGTAATAGCCAACAATAAAGCAGTCTTCCATCGCAAAGATTTCAATTCAGCAGTAGCCGATGGCTCAAGACGTTGTAGTGTATGTTTTTCCTACACAAAATTGTGGTCCCACGCAGGAGTAGGAGCTCTACGTGGGGGTGTTATATTTTTTGGCCCTCTAAGAAACTGCTTGAACAAAGGATGCGAAAACAATGGTGGGTCACAATCATAGTGAGCTGAGATTGCTGCAGTATGAATCTTAATGGAAGAGAAGGACAGACCCTTGTCCAGTAACTCAGTAAGATATTGAAGAGCCATACTCAAATTAGGCTCAGAAATCTCCAAATTCTTTGCTTTACTCCAAAATAAAAATCTCTTCCATTTTGCTGCGTACACTTTCCTTGTACTAGGTCTTCTAGCTTCCATAATCACATTTAAAACTTGTTGAGGAAGTTGAGACCTGCTGTGTTTCAACACAGAATATGCCAGGCTGTCAGATGAAGAGAGTGAAGCTTGACATTGAGCAGATGACCGTCCTGCTGGGATAACAGATGTGGAATCAAAGGTTAAGGCCATGGAGGCTTCTTTACCAGACTCCGTGAGTAGAGGGTACCAGTGTTGCCGAGGCCAATCTGGAGCTATCAAAATCATCCTTGGCCTGTCCTGTCTGACCTTTAACAGTACCTTTGGAAGAAGAGGCAGAGGTGGAAAGGCATACACATGAAGGTTTGTCCAACTGAAAGACAGAGCATCCACTTTCCAAGCTGTGTGATGAAACCCCTTTGTGCAAAACTGTGGCAGCTGGTGGTTTAGTGGAGAAGCGAACAGATCTATGTCTGGAGTTCCCCATGACACTGTCAATTTCTGAAATACATGAAGATCCAGTTTCCACTTGTGGGGATCCATGATTTGTCTGCTTAACACATCTGCTAAGGAGTTCTGTGCTCCTGGCAGAAACCTTGCCTGAAGATTTAGGTGCAGGCGTAGCGCAGTCTCCCATAAAATCATTGCTTGCCTGCATAGAGGATAAGAATGTGTTCCCCTTGTTTGTTGAAGTACCACATGACAGTTGTGTTGTCTGTTAGAATCAACACCTGCCCTGGAAGAAGTAACTCCTTGAAAGCCAGTAATGCGAACTGGACTGCTAACATCTCCTTCATGTTGATATGTAGATGCTGTAGTCTGGCAGGCCACTTGTCTTGTATCCACTTTCCATTTGGATGAGCTCCCAAGCAATGTCCGAGGCATCTGTCGGTAAAATCTGACTCGCCTCTGGCCGGGTCACAGAGAGTCCCTTGTTTAGGTGACATTCCTGAGCCCACCACAAAAATCTCTTTGAAGGCAAGGTATTATTTGAATGACAGTGTCTAAATCCTGGCAGTGCTGTGTCCATACATTTTGAGATACCATTGTAACTTCCTCATATGCAGTTTGGCATTGGGAAGCACCAGAATACAAGATGCCATGAACCCTAATGCTTGAAGGACTGTCTCTGCAGTCAGCACGGACTGATGAGATAGTTGATGGAAGTAAAGTGATAGACTCTTTTGTTTGTCCGGGGTTAAAAAGGCCATCTGGGCTGCTGTATTCAGTCTCACACCCAGAAAGCACATGTCTTGAGAGGGTACTAGACTGGACTTTATTTCGTTCACAGAATACCCTAGGCATCTTAGCACTGCTATAAGATATTCCAGATGCTGTAGAAGGTCTTCCTTTTCTTGAGCCAGAATCAGGCAGTCGTCTAAATAAGGATAGATTTGAAGTCCCTGTAGCCTGAAGTAAGCTATCACTGGAGCCAGAACCTTTGTGAATACTCTGGGCGCAGTAGATAAGCCAAAGGGCAATGCAGAGAACTGATAATGAGAATCTCCAGCTCGAAACCGCAGATACTTCCTGTAACTTAGCCTGATAGGCACATGAAGGTAAGCTTCCTTGAGATCTAAAGTTACCATCCAGTGATCTTTGCCCAGCAGGGGTAAAAGCTGTTGTAACGCCAACATCTTGAACTTGGGAATGTCCAGATAAGTGTTGAGGAGAGATAAATCCAAAAGCAGTCTCCACGTGTTCCCCTTCTTTGGTACTAGGAACATGCGAGAATAAAATCCTAGGCCCCTTTCTGATACAGGGACTGGCTGAATGGCCCCATTTGGACTAACTGAGAAACTTGCTTGTGTGCATCTTTTCTTTCTGGAGGAGGAACGTCTGCCATGCCTTTGAAGGGGGCATTGAATGGAAATAAAATCTGTAACCGTGGTGAATGATGTCCAACACCCATCTGTCTTGAGTAATTAAATCCCAATTTTCTTTGAAAAGAGACAGTCGTCCTTCCAAAGGAGCTGCCAGACGAGAATCTACTGGCAGCTGAAAAGGCAGGTCATTGGGTCTGTTTACGAAAGGACTGACCCCTGCCCTCACCAGAAGTCTGAGCAGGTGAACTCCTGTTCTAGGCCTAAAGAACCTTGAGCCCTGCCCCTACCACGTCTAGACCTACCCCTAGACTGGGAATCATAAGCAGGATATGTCCACCCCTTAGCAGGCCAATTTCTACTAAACTTCGGTGGCTGTACCTGCAAAAAATCTTTAACAGTTTGCATAGACTTAGCTTTGTCCTCCATTTTCTTTAAAACTGCTTCCACAGGTGAACCAAACAACACATCAGACTGTAAAGGAGCATCCAAAATCCTTGTCTTAACATGCTCAGCCAAATTTTGATCCCTCAACCAGGCATGCCTGCGAAGAACAGAACTAGTGGCAGCCACCCTCGAGGAGGCCTGCACAGCATCAAAACCACATTGCAAAGAATGCTTGCCCACTTGTTCAGACACATAAACTAAATCCAGCAAGTCTTTACAATCAATACCTTCCGCCAAAGCATCCACCTTAGATTTCAATTGTGAAAGGAGATAATTTTGATATTTCAGCATGTGAAACTGACAATTCAACGCCTCATGGCTAGAGTGGAAGAAGTATACACTTTCTTACCCCACCTATCTAACGCCCTTGCCTCTTTGTCAGTGGGAACAGGATTTTTAACCACAGAGGCCTTAACACCTTTAGGCCCCTGAGAAACAGTTTCTGGGTCCGCCCTAGGACTCTTAAACAAATACTTATGAGCTTGGCACCCTATAGTACCTATCAGGTTTAACAGGAGCAGGAGGCAAAGAATCAGGGTTCAGGGAAGCCTCTGCAAAACATCTTCCACCACATTCAACACAGGAGGTATAGCTAAGGGCCTATGCTGGGGTAAAACAAGAATTCCCTAAGCCTCTTCCTGGAATCAGAGTAATCCTGGCCTTCCCATTTAAAGTGCTCCCTCATGGAATGCAGAGTCTCTGAAAATGAAAAATCCTCAGGAGGAGAAGCCAAGGAGTGGCATCATCCACATCAGAATCAGAATAATGAGGATACTCCTGCAAATCTTCCGCTGAAGACTCAGAAGCCCCTGAACCCTGTTCAAAACTGTCAAACTCTGGTTCCACCCTAGGCCTCTTATCAGGAGGGCCCATAGAACCTCTAATCATAGTAATCAAATCTTCTGCCATTTTAAGCATATGTTTCTTAGGTACAGAACCCGAAGGCTAGGAGAAGCCCCTACTGAAGCTGAAGTTGGCCTACCTCTAAAAGAAGTTTTGGCAACAGAAGGAGAGGCTCTAACTACTTTGGGAAGAGAGGGAAGAATAGTTACCTGAGAAGCCCGCTCAGTCTGGCCTGCCTCCTGAGAGGGTACATCCTGTAACAGTAAAGTTTCTGCCTGAGACTCCATAGAAACTCCTGGCAAAACCTCTGGCTCCACTGAGCCACCTAAAGAACCGACGTCCGGGACTGCCGGTTCATCAACCCTAGGCTTCGCTGTTTTGTCCTTGCGCTTCTTGGAGCGGGCGCCGGAGCATCCAACGGCATTTTATAATTGCAACGCTTCCCAAACACTAATCTGGCACAGTCTAACCTCCTCTTAATAGTGCGTTTGTTAAACCTAGCACAAGAGCGCAACCAACAACGCCGTGCTCAGGCCCTAAACAAGGTATACACAATGTATGGTAATCCCTATGAGGTATTTGTTTCCCACAAGAAACACAGTTATTCACTTTTTCTGACATCCGGTTAAATACTGAGGCAAGAAAACAAAATGTTCCCCAACGGGTACTTAGCCAACTCTGATTCGGTCTGAAACTCCGGTTTCGGAAATATTTCAGAACGCCAACCTGCACTCGCAAAACTGCTTCTGCATCGGACCACGCGGCAAAAAAAGACTGAGGATATGACGCCGGTCATGCGCATTAGTACCCTGACGTACTGACGTCAGTCTAATGCGCCCTGACCGACGTCAGCCTTATACTCTGGTATTCGGGCCGACTGGATGCGGACTATACCCAATAGTAAGGACTGCAGCAATGGAAGACGAAGAACATCTCAAACCTTATGTTTATTCTACTTCCCTGCTCTTATATGGTGACATACACCCCAATCCAGGACCAATGTTTAAACACCACCATCCTACTAAATTCCTCTCCAAATACTGGCCACTCTTCTATAACAAAGAAACAAATCTCTTTTTACTCTGTCAATACTCGGAGCATCCTTAAAGTCTGCCAATTTCATGCATGTATAGCTACTCACACCCCTGATGTTATCTCCCTTACTGAAACCTGGCTAAAACCACAACACCTAGATAAAGATATTCTCCCTCCTGGATATAATATGCTTTGCTTAGACCGTCTCAACAGAAAAGGAGGAGTTGCTATTGCTTACTCCAATAACCTCACTATCTCCTATTTTATGCAATCTATCCCATCCTTCACCTCAGCTGAAGTACTGGTAGACAACCTAAAACAATGAGTTCACTACTATTACAGTAGTAGCCATCTACAATCCCACCTGGGGACAACATCCCCTTGTTGGAAAATATTCTCTCACATCTTTCCCAAAATTTCTGTAATGAAACCATCCTCCTCAGGGACGTAAACAAACTGGCAAACCCTATGTAATCCAAACTCTCCTCTCCTCTTCATATAAATCTATATGGATTTACACAACTTATCTCCCAACCAACCCATACTAATAACTCTCTCTCTACCAGCACCCCAACTGAATACCTGTTTGAAAACCCTCCAAATACCACAGCCCAGAAACTCTTCCAGACTCCCTAAGTGACCACTTGCCTATTAAAGTGCTCAGGTATACCCATCATTTTTCAAAATCTCATAGATTCATCTCCTGTCGTAAACTCTCGAACCCCAAAATATTTCCCTACTCTCTAGGGTAAACTGGAACTTCCTTACACAGCTCCTACTTGATGAAGCAGTCCAAACTTTCAACTAGACATTCCTTAACATCTTAAACTCACTAGCCCCTCTCTGGAAACTATGGATAAAAGCTAATATATCCCCCTAGATATCCAAAACTACTCGCACCCTTATCAAGGCTAGATATAGGACTTCAAACATGGGTACAATCTAAACTCCCTACCAACTTTCAAAGGTATAAAGAACTTAGGAATCAGACAAAAAATCTCATCCATAAAGACAAAAAAGATTTCTACAATAACCCCCTCAACAACTCTAAAGTCTGATCCAAAAACATTCTGGAATGCTATAAACCAAATACTACACACCCTGGCAGTCCTAGCCCACCCAATCCGTGTCCTGACAAATCATCTGCAGAAACAGCCAACACCTTTAACACCTACTTTATAGAATCTATATCCAAACTTTTCAGCCCCAACCCTAACTCTCTAAACACCCTTACTCCTAACAGCTCTGTACCGTCTTCATCTATTAACACAGTAAACACTTTCTCCTTTAATTCAGTTCCTACTACCAACATCAAAGCTCTACTCTCTAAGTTAAAATCATGCTCTGTATCTGCAGACATCCCCTCATACTTTCTCCAGACTGCTGCACACTCTTGCTCTGCATGTATCTATCATAATCAATCATTCCATCTCTGAATTCAAAGTTCCATCTATCTGGAAACAATTCTAAACACTACCTATACACAAAGGAGGTAACTCCTCTGAAATCACCAATTTCAGACCTATTGGTATCATCTCCCCTTTATCTAAAATCTTGGAGAAATGTAAACATACACAAGTAATTCTATATCTCATACAGAATTAATTACTCACTCCTACACAGCATGGTTTCCGACCTAAACGTAGTACCTCTACAGCTCTACTATCTTTCCTCACCATTATCTTATTAGTCAGAGATGATCATAAACTCATCTCTTGCTTATTCCTTGACCAAAGGCCTTTGACACAGTTTCTCATTCTCTGCTTTCTCACAAACTCTATGACCTCAACTTCTCCCCAGATACAGTTGCATGATTTTCCAGCTATCTCGCTGACAGACATCAATCAGTAAGATGGAACTCTGCTCTAACTACTCACCTTCCAGTAAGAATGGGTGTCCCCCAAGGATCCATTCTTGGACCACTACTTTTTAACATCTTCACCAACTTACTCTGTTCTTCTTGCCCACAGTCTTCTATAGTACAATATGATGATGACTCTACAGTCATCACCACTGCCAACTCCCCATCAGAACTTCTAACAGCCACCCAGTTATCCTTTAATGCAGTTGAGACATGGCTCTCAAATAATCAGCTCATCCTCAGCCCCCAAAAAACAAAACCGTTACTCTTTCTCCCCAAAACAGCTAACCACATCAAATATTCCTTCCACACAATGTCCCTTAACAATACCCCTCTCAAAGTCGACAGCAGCACAAAACTCCTTGGCGTCACCATTGATGATCAGCTAAAACTCTACCTTCACATAAATAATTGTATCAGGAAAACTCATCAGAAACTAGAACTTCTGCATAGAAATAAACAATTTCTCTCCACTGAAGCTAGAATCACTCTCGCACATGCCTATCTTCTACCTTGCCTAACGTATTGCTCTCAAATCTTTACAAATCTAAACTCAACTCTACTAGCAAAACTTGAATCAACCTATTATAAGAATACGAGATTTGCAGCCCACCAAACTTATAAATCCCACCACTGCCTCTCCTTAAAACACTTAAATTGGCTAGGACTACCTCACCTGCTTCTTCTCTCCCAACTCCAAACCATTCACTTCATTCTTTACCAGCCTGTCTACTGCCCAGCTCTAAGTTCTCTCATCTCTCACTACTCTCCCACTAGGCACCTGAGGAGCTCAACCCAAGGTCTATTACATATCTATAAACCCAAATATAAATCTGGGTGCAACATATATAGCTACAACCCCTCTATAGCCTGGAACAAATTCCCACTTGAGGTCAGATCTCTTATACATCCCAAAGTATTTAAAGCATTCACAAAAGAGTACTTTAAAAGACACTGGATCTGCCACTGTTCCCAACCTCCCTGAATACATCTACCATACAAATTTCTGTCCTTCTCTTCTCTCTTACTAGTCCATCTCAAAATCCTTCTCTATCCTTGCTAACGTACCCCCTAAACTAAATGACTTATCCCTTTCTTTCATCAATCTATGCTCTTCACTTTCTTTACCATCCCTTAATTTGCACTTTTCCTTCTAATATACTGCTATAGTGCAGCCCACAAACTTCCTATAACTTGTCTAACTTACCTAGAGACTTGTTATACATTTATATCACAAATTTGTAACACAGAACTGCTGTCAGATTGACTTATGTCTTTCTAACTTTACATACTACTCCATGTAATCTTAAACTGCATTGGAATTGTAAATTGTTTATATCACCTGGAGCTGCCGGCTATTACACTATAGCTTTATATTATTATGTACTACTGCATGTAATCTTAAACTGTATTGGAACTGTTAATTGTTTGTAACACTTGGAGCTTTTCTCCCTGGGGCTCTGCTGCAGAAGGGCTTTTAGATCAGTCAGACACTCCCGGTCAACAAATGTAAAATAAAATAAAATAAATAAATAAAATGCCAACAGTACAGAATCAAGAGGCAAATGCTGCCTTTATGCAGGCATCTTAGGGTCCTGGGGAATTATTATCATGTCACAGTGGAGGCCATCTAGGGTTTCCACAGAGAACTATACCCAGAAGTTGTTCATATCTATGCTACTGCTGCAAAGTCATGAGGAGATTTCTAAAGATGAAGTCACTGAGCTTTTGGAAGTCACTCTTCACCCTAAGCTTAAACTGATCCGGTCAGGACCTCTTCTTTCTGGTGTGGAGGTCAAGTCTGTGAAAAGTTACTGGTTCTGGACAGCCATAGCAGTCATGCAATCCTGCGTAACAGCACTTTACAACCATCTTGGAAAAAAATAGTGAGGGTGTTACCTGACCTTGCTAATAACGTTATATTAACAGGGAAGATAAATCAGCTAAAACAATGAAGGAGTAACAAGTAGGTACAGTTCTTGAAATATTATCTAGGGGTTATACACAACTATTATGAACTGACTGTAACTTAGTGCAGGGATATTTCTTCTGCAGTTGTGCCATTATCTATTTGCTATGTGTGCGTGTGTGTGTGTGTACATATACATACATACATACATATGCGTGTGTATCTGTATGCATATATATATATATATATATATATATATATATATATATATATATATATATATATATATATATATATATATTATATATATATATACATATACATACATATACATATATGTGTATACACACACGCACACATGAATGTGTTGGGTCTGGTTGGGGCTGTAAGATAACACAGTGTGAGAAAATGTGTTTATCATGTGGCACTGCAATGTGTAACAGATTTTAGTTTTTGTTTATTATTTATTTGCATTTGTTTACTGGGACGGTCCACTGGTCCAAAAAATGCCCATTTTCAACAGAGGCCCAGGAAGAAAAGCTCCACATACAAATGAAATTTAAATACAATCACATTTTCTACATACATAGAGAGATAACTTAAAAAAAGGCATACAATCTTATCATAAATTTCTAGCTACAATGACAAAGGCAGTATACATTACATACAAAATATACAAAGTACAATATATCATCTGCTTTTGATACTATAGAGTGAAGACAGAAAGAGATAATTGCATAACTGTTAAGTAGAGGGGAGAAAAAGTTAGTGAGATCGGGTAGGGGAAGATGGTCTGTAGTCAAAGTCACATGTACATTGCCACAGTGCTAAGAGATGCTGTTTTGACTTTTTGAAGGATATGTAAATAGTTCTGATAGAGCTGGGTAGGGAATTCCAAGTTTTAGCAACGATACGCGAGTAGACAGACTGACCAACTGCTAGACTGGGTATTTGCACTTTTAGAAGGAACTGATTTTCAGATCTAAGTTGTCGGGAGGGCTTATGGAGAGTAAACAGGGAGGTAAGGGATGGGCAATTGTTAGGTTTGGTAATGATATTGTGAGCTGTGGTTAACCACAAGTAGGCTAGGTGATGGGGAAGTTTAAGACATTTTAGTTTGCATAGGGAGATGCAGTGATGGGAGGAGTAAGTTTCATTGGTAGTGAACCTGGCAACCATGTTATAGCAGGACTCTATCTTTATGATTATCCTTGTTCTTAACAAGCTCTACATGTTTCAGTTAATCAAATTTTTATTTCAGATTTTGAGCTTGTTCAGTGGGAGATTTTAAATGCTCAATGTTATAATCATGGACTGACAATGTGTTAGGACTTGTTTAACTCTGTACTGCACTCAAGTGTTAAAGCACAGGGATGCTTCCTGTACCATGTACAGAACCAATATTGTCTGTATAATCTTGTTACATAAGAAATTAAATTCGATAACATATGACAAGTCAATATTGTTGTGCACTTGTGTAAATTATTTATGAACTCCCCACTGGAGGATGTGGCATAGCTAATTTGGGTACATTACTGATTATGTTTTCTACAGATGGCACTCTTCAAAATTTAAAGGAAAAGTAACAAACTCACAGCCCTCAACTGCTCCTTCAAGGAGTTTGTATCCTGCAAGCAAGGAACTGAATTTGAACTTACCAATACAATGTTCAAGTTTGTTTCAAATAAGAACAGAGTTTGAAGCCTCACTTACATCTCTAGGTAGCCCATTCCATAATTTAGCACCACTCAGATAGAACATTTTATTCTTTAGTCTGGACCTGGCAACATCTACTCAGTACTACACCATTACTTCTATTTTTAATTCCATTTGACAGTACGTTAAGATTAAAACATTGACCAGTGCCTGCACTAAATATAGACCTGTAGGGTTGAATTAAATTGCCACTGTTAAACCTACAGTAGATTGACTACAAATCTAAATTTCTATCATTTTACAAAATTGTAAACATACATTGATTTCACTTTTCTAATAAACATACACTAAATTATTTTTGCCTTTCTTTTCTCTGAAACAGTATACATACAAAAGATGGAACCATGGTCCAGCAAGACCAAGATCTTAGGGTATCAAGACCTGTGGTGCTTGCAAAGAAATAGTATTCATGAGAAAAGTTATTATACTTAAGGCTTTTTTAAAGTAGTCTTGTATATGAGCACTGAAAAAGAACCCCCCGTACAATAACACCTACATCCTTATAATGTTCAACCAGAGCAATGGCAAAGTGAAGGGGGTGGCTATCCCAGATGCAAGCAGTTGGGGGGGGGGGGCACAACTGTCCGCTTTAATGCCTGGAATTGCAAGCGTTCTCATTTTGCATTTAAGCAGCAACAGCAGCAACTGTGGCTGCTTAAATGAAAGTCAGTGTGTGATAAAAGAAAACAGCTGTTATACATGTGCATAACTGCTCTTGCTACATTGTATGAATAAAAGTGATGTTCCTTTTAAGCAAAGAGTTTAGTACCTCTTTGCTTTATGCAGAATTTAATGTGTGATCATAGCAACAATGTTCTCACTGACTTTTGTTTAAAGCAAATCAGTATTTGTTTCTTTCCTTCAAAGAAGGAACACTTCCATGTATACAATATAGCAAAAAGCTATTATGCATATTTTTTCATCAACTCTAGCTGAACCTCTTTGTCTGGGTGTGCCACCTGGATGCATCATCCAAGGCACCAACTGCGCAAGGTACAGCTCTGTATTCATCTTCTTTAATAATGATACCATCAACAATACGAGTACATCATAAACTAAATTTGGGTACATCCTATATGAACTGCAAAAAAAAATGAACAACACTGCTTTTGTTAGTGTTAAAAATTAAGCTATTGCCAAGTGACCAGAGGGCTAATGTATCACTTTCTTTACAATGTCATGTTTGTTAATATTAGACAAAGGCAATGCTACTTTTATGTGTTTGTGAATATACAGCAAATAGCTAGGCTTTCATCTGGTGAAGACAGCATAAATAAGCAAATAAGGGCTCAACAATGAACTCTGTGGAACACCATGCAACACCCGTGCACTGGCTGAGAAATCAAGGAGCCTCAATCCTCACCACTAACACCAGTGAGGGGCGTCCACATTGAGAAGGATAACAAATGCACACACAGTAAAGTACAATTTCCCTTAAGAGCACACAGAGATCACAGTCAGTCTGGGGCTGGTTTCTCCCTTTCTCTCCAGAGCCCCAATAAGATTCCCCACTGGCACAGCTACTGGGTGCAGATCTCAGCCTAGTGGTCAAGCTGAAACCTCCAGCACCCTCTCTGCCCAACCAGTGCTTCGTGTCCCTTCCCAAGTAGCTGATACGCACACACTTTGAGATACCAGTTATATACAAATACCCAGACACTCCTGTGGAATGCTGGCGCAGGTTCTACAGCTATGCCCCTTTCTTTGTCAGGCTATAAGATAGAAACCACTGCCATGTGCCATTAATATCAGCTACTAATAAGCCCCTTGCTAAAAGGTGACCAATTATTACTGTGCAATATTATTATTCAAACAGTAAGTGTGACCCAGGACTAAAGGTACTGAAGTGGCTTGGACAGTATCACTACATACATGCAATGTACTCTAGAGCTTAAATTATTTCCACATAAAACAGCCACAGTTGAAAGGTTTAAAAATATTTAATAATAAATAATAAGAACACAAGACAATACTTCCTACTACACAGTGCTAGTCAAGTGTTCAGAGATCACAGGAAAATGCTTAAAATAATACAGTAGAATAGTTCTGACATCAATACAGAAAAAAACAAGTAGTCTAATTTTTCTATTTCCTAGCTATTTCTAAGAGAGACACTAAAGTCTAAGATCCTACTTACAGACACAGAGTGTTAGTGAGTTGGATGTTCTCAAGACAAATGCAAAATGCCCTGAGTCTCTCTGTCCTTAAATTGATAACACAGCACTACTGACTCATTTCAGATTACATCATTTTTTCCTCTGGTTCCCAGGCTAACAGAAACTCAGAGTTTAGCAGCCCTTTTGATCTTGCACATGGCCAGGAAGCTACAGCAATAAAATACATTATACATGCAAATTCTAGGAATTAACTCTCGTCTCAAAACAATAGCAAGAATTCCTTCATCCAGACATCTCAGCTCAGAGTTTTGAGATCAACCAATTATACAATGTTCGACTTATCAGCTTTCCTCCAGCAGAGTGCAATGTGGTTACATTTTTGAAGTTCAACATTTAACAAAAAGAACAAGCATGTGGCTTATATTAATATTAACAAATGATAGAATTATCTACAAAATCCTATCTAGATAGGCTGGCAGCCTTCACATATCTTCCCCCATGGAGAACTCAAGCTAGTTTTTCAAGTGACCCTTGAGAAACATTGCTTGAGAGGGTTAGGTCTATCTGAGTATACCTTATCCCACTCCCCGTCTTGAGAGCCACATGCATTGGTATTGCTACTCCCACTGCAGTGCTGCACTGACATATCATATACTTGCAACCCTAGGCTCCATCTTAGCAATTGGCATTTTGCTGGCTGGCTCTGTTTAACCATGTTAGGGGACTGTGATCTGTCACTACAGTGAATTTTCTTCCATACAAATAAGGCTCAAGTTTCTGCAGTGCTCACACTATGGCTAGACATTCTTCTTCTACAACTACACAGCATTCCTACCTGGGTTGGAGTCTACGACTGAGATAATCCACTGGGTGCTCTTCTCCCTCTGAAGAAATCTAGCTTAAGTACAGCCCTCACCCCATAGTTCGAAGCATCTACCTGCACAAAATATTATTTGCTGTAATCTGGACTGGCTAACACAGGGTTCCTCCCAAAGCTTCTTTAAGCTTCTGGAATGCCTGCTCACATGCTGTGGTCCACACTACCTTATCTGGCTTGTTCTTCATTGTCAGGTCTGTGAAGGGAGCAGATATGGTACTATAACTGGGGATGAACTTTCTGTAGTACCCTGCTGTCCCTAAGAATGCCCTCACCTGCTTTTTGGTAACAGGTGCAGGCCATGCATGAATAGCTTCCACTCTGGCAGGTTCTGGCCTGATCATAACACTCCCCACTCTATGTCCCAGGTAGGAGACCTCTGCCATACTCACCTGACATTTGCTGGGCTTAATGGTTAACCCTGCTCTCTGTAGTATGCCCAGCACCTCCCTGACATGCTGAAGGTGCACTTGTTAGGAATGGCTGTAGATGGCAATATCATATAGGTAAGTAAAAGCAAACCGTCTGCTAGGATATGATCTACCAGCCCCTGGAATGTTTCTGGGGCATTTTTCATCCCAAAAGGCATCTTTGCGAACTCATACAAGCCAAAAGGAGTCACAAAGGCTGACTTATTTCTAGCACTGGAAGTCAAGGGCACCTGCAAGTAACCCTTGGTAACATCAATGGTTGTAAGATACTTAGCCCCACCCAGCTGCTCTAGGGCCTCATCTGTCCTAGACATAGGGTAAGCATCTGACTCTGTGCGACTATTTAATTTCCTGTAGTCCACACAGACCCTGGAGCTGCCATCTTCCTTTGGCGGCACCACCACCACTGGGGAGGCCCAGGGACTGTTGGACTCTTGAATTACCCCTAGTTCCAACACATCCTGTATCTCCTCCCTCAGAGTCTGTTTAACTCTCTCAAGCACCCTATAAGGGGCCTGCCTAATACGCCTTTGGGATCCTGTATCCACTTGGTGCTGCACCAGCTGGGTGCACCCTGGTTTCCCAGTGAACATGTCCACAAACTCCTGTAACACTGCTCGGATTTCTCAAACCTGGGAAGGAGATAGCTGCTGGGACATTGCTACCCCTTCCACTGAGGTGTCAGCCTGAGCCTCACTGACAAGAGCAATCACCAGATCTCCCTCAGACTCCTCCTGCAATCTGCTGCAAATGTTCAGCACAAAGGCCTCCCGATCATGGTAAGGTTTCATCATGTTAACATGGTATAATTTGTGCCCCTGCCTCCTGCCTAGTAGTTCCACCATGTAGTTAACATCGCTTACCTTTCTTACCACCTTGTAGGGTCCCTCCCAAGCTGCTTGCAGCTTGGTGTGTCTGACAGGAATAAGAACCATTATCTGCTGCCCTAAAGCAGACACTCTAGCTTAAGCATTCCTGTCATACCATACCCTTTTCTGTGGTTGGGCTTCTGCCAGGTTCTCCTGGGCCAAACCCATGATTCCCGGAGCCTTGTCTTGAGGTTTAGCACACATGCCACAACAGACTCCTTGTGAGGTTCACAGTCACCTTCCCACTCATTATGAATTAAATCTAGAGGTCCCCTATGCCCATACAACACCTCAAAGGGTGAAAAACCTGTGGATTCCTGGGGAACCTCTCTGTAAGGAAACAGATGGGGCAAATATTTTCCCACTCTCTCTTAAACTGGTCTGGAAATGCCCGTAGCATGAACTTGATTGTAGAGCTTAACCTCTCAACAAGACCATTATAGTCTTGTGATGGTAGATAGTGGTCTTCAGGTGCTTCACCCCACAGTACTTCCACAGACAAGCCAGCAGGTCTGACATGAAATTGGCACCTCTGTCAGTCAGTATTTCTTTTGGGAAACCTACCCTGCTGAAAATCTCTAACAAAGCATTTGCCACCTTTTCTGCCTCAATAGAGAACAAAGCTACTGTCTCAGGGTATACTGTAGCATAATCTACTACCACTAGGATATACCTTTTCCCTGTGAAACTTGGAGTACTCAGAGGCCCCACAATATCCATAGCTACCCTCTGAAATGGCTCCTCAATCACAGGCAAAGGCATTAAAGGAGCTCTCACCTTGTCTACTGCCTTGCCTACCTTTTGGCACTGGTCATAGACCCTGCAGTACCATGTTACATCTCTGGAAATTCCAGGCCAATGGAAGTGCTGCATAATATGTCTATTTGTACGTTTTATGCCCATATAACCTGCAAAGGGAATATCATGGGCTATGGCTAGAAGCGCCAGATGGCAGGCTCTAGGTACTACCAACTGCTGTATTCTCTCACCTTCTAGCCTTCCTCATGGGGTCCACTCTCTATAGAATAACCCTTTGTCTCAGTGCACAGCTTCCCCCCTTCCCTTGAGACTCAGGTGCCTCACTAGCTACCTGCCTTGGGCCTTGCAATGTAAGGTCTGAGAGCTGAGCCTGTCTCAACTATCTTTTTGTAACCCTTCCCAGGTCCCCTTCGACAGAATGTCTGGCATCCTCTGACAGTGGTGCTTTACTGTCAGCCTGGGTACTACTACTCACCTCTACCTTTGCAGTCACTCTGTCCAAGGGAACATCAGTACCCACAAGCAGCAGTGGCTCACCTTCAGTCTTACTGCAAGTATGGGGTCTGTCTGGGTCTCCCCCAGGCTACCAGACCCACATGCTTGTCTCGAAGCCAGACTGCGTGCAGCTGCATAAACACTTGCTACTGCCTCATCAAAATCCTTCCCTATGAGGACATCTGCAGGATGGTAGTTTGGTACCCCTGTTGTCTCAAGGCAACCTACTACTGGCATTTTGTCTTCCCCACTTACTGTGTCTCTCACCTTTTGTTCCCCATCTTGCCCCCATGGACATCTGCATGCCACATGGCCCCACTAGTTGCAATCAAAACATTTAACCCTAGGTCCTGGACGTGTACCTGGACTAGTGGCTTCCCCTGCTACTGGCAGATTCTGTTGGGGCAGTCTAGGTTGCCCACCATGGGTTCCTTTAGATCATTGAGCAGTACTTGGGGTCCCTTTCCTATGCAGGGATGCCCTGCTTGCAAGGTACAGGTCTCCCTTCCCCAACTCCTCTGAAGTAGCACATTGTCTATCAGCTAATCAGATCCTCATGTCCTCAGGCAAAGTGCTAAGGGCTTGTTCCTTCACCAAAAGGTCTGCCAGTCCTTCAAAAGTGGTGACCTGACATCCACTCACCCACCAATGAAAACAAGTGCTCAGTTCAGCAAAATATTCACACACACTTTCATCTGCTTTGTGTCTATGCTCACAAAACTTTTTTCTATACGTTTCAGGTGTTAGCTTAAAAAATTCTAACAAACAGTTCTTAAGACCAGTATAATTAAAACCGTTACCGTCAGGCATTTTGGACTTTATGATGGAGTAAGGGGGGATCAGGAACCATACCCAGAGCCCTTTGGTCAACATCATACTGTTTACATACCCTCTCCAACATATGAATGAAGCTATCAAAATTATCCCCCTCTGTAAACTGCGGAAGAAATTTACTGACCTTTTGTGCTTCTGGGGTCCAGTTACTCCCTTCACTTTTACCTCCATGACTCTGGCAAAGAGTCAGCATCTCCTTTTCGTGCTGCCTCTGGCACTCCTTTTCCAAAGCTTCCATTTCTAAACGCCTGGCCTCCCACTCAAGTCTCTTTAGCTCCAGATGCATTTTTAAGTCCTCTGCACAAAGATTGAGCTGTCAGTACCCTGAGTGTTGCACATCTCCACGGCCAGTCTGATCGTCCTCCTGGTTGCTGTTTTCTGATGCAGCTCTGACCAAAACTGCAATCATGTCTGCCTTAGTCAGGTTTCATTGCACCGGTCCTTTAGCCTGGCACATCTCAGCCAACTGGCTCCTTGTCAGCCTTCCATACTCCTCTGCTGACATGCTTTTTCTTCTCTCCCTGACAAACTAAGCTCACAAAAGAAATAAAACAATTGTGATCTAAACTCTGAATATTCACTGCATGGCTGATTTAGAGTAAAAAAAAAAACCTTGTGACCCAGGGCTAAAGCTATTGGAGTGGCTTGGACACTATATACATGCAATGTACTCTACAGCTTAAATTATCTCTACATAAAACAGTCACAGTTAATGCATAAGAATACAAGACAATACTACTTACTACACAGTGCTAGTCAAGAGGTCAGAGATCACAGGAAAATGCTTAAAATAATATAGTAGAATAGTTCTAACATCAATACAAAAAAAACAACTAGTCTAATCTTCCTATTTCCTGACTATTTCTGAGAGAGACACTAAAGTCTAAGATCCTACTTACATACAGACACAGGCAGAGTGCTAGCGAGTTGGATGTTCTCAAAACAAATGTAAAATGCCCTGAGTCCATTGTCCTTAAATTGATAACACAGTACGTATGACTCATTTCAGATCACATCATTTTTTTCTCTGATTCCCAGGCTAACAGAAACTCAGAGTTTAGCAGCCCTTTTCATCTTGCAACTAGCCAGGAAGTTAAAGCAATAAAAGACATTATACATGCAAATTCTAGCAATTAACTCTGGTCTCAAAACAATAGCAAGAATGCCTTCATCCAGACATCTCAGCTCCGAGTTTTGAGATCAGCCAATGATACAATGCTTGATCAGCTTTCCTCGAGCAGAGTGCAAGGTGGTTACATTTTTCAAGTTAAACATTTAACAAAGAGAACAAGCATGTGGCTTACAATAATATTTACAAATGACAGAATAATCTACAAAATCCTATCTAGCAAGGCTGGTAGCCTTCACATATCTTCACACACCTCAAAACTAGCTAGGCTGGCAGCCTTCACATATCTTCACACACCTCAAGACAACTTCCTTGGTACTTCCAGTAGTTGAACAATCCAGACTGAGAAAGCTCAATTATTAAGGAAGATTATCAACTATTTTGTAATATATTATACAACCTCGCCTGAGTTATGATGACAGCCTGTGGGATGCTTTCAATTGGTTTTGCTAGAAACAGAGCATCCACAAGAAGACCCAAGTGAAGTGATCGACTACTGTCATGTAGAGAATGAGTGTCCAGTTATAAACCCATGTTGGTCAAATCCTCAATCAGATTAGATGGCAACAGCATCAAGGTAATGTTTTATCAAATAACTTGCCTACATAACAATCGCAAGCTGAACAACACTTTCCAAACACCTCATTAAAGACATCCACAACATCTGATTTTTTTTCTTTAAGGATTTCTCTTATAATCTAGTTAGACGGACGCTCCACTAATCATTCTGCTATTTTCTGCATAGTTAAAGAACATTTTTTTGTTGTCTAACAAGTTAGTAGCAGGTGCCTTACTTAAGCTTATTGCTTTTAGCATATCTTTTGTTGCCCAGTTTGATCTTCCTTTCAGTCCTTCAGACTGGTAAGTCTTACACAATATTCACAAGCATTTGTTTATAGATTATTTTTAGAAACAGAGAGCTCGTACTAAATGAATTTCTTAATATGTACTGTTGGAATGTGGTTATAAATAATTTCTAAGCTTTTAGTATAAAATTTAGACCAGGATTCCTTATATGATCCTCCCACTTGGAAAGCAAACCATAACTGGCCTTAAATAACATCTTTGTGATCTTGTCCAATAAGTAAGTTCCGTGTGGTACTGGCAGTTCATATACTCAATGCGATTAGAGTTACCAAGACAGAAATTATTAGAACAGCTTGAACACAGATATATTGGGATGTGATAACATAATATCCAGGATATTTAAACCACATGTAACAAAGTAACATTTTGACCATAGCATAGACTGATCACAGTTTCCGAGATTAGTCCATTGATCTATGGTGAGTTGACATCCTCTGCCAACATGTGATAGTTTTTATTTATGGACTCTGTTATGGTATTCATACAAAAAATAAATGACCTTTCTGGACTTTGTAAATGCCAGTACATTGGTTCAAATTGTCTCCCTGTCCACGAGAAGTGTCATATTCTTGATCTTCTCCTTAAAAACATTTTTCCCAATTGCACCAGCCCACTTATTTCCCCCTTTCATGTATAATCTGATCCTCTTGCTGAAATCTTCTCTCTGAAAGCCTGCATTGTGGTCCCTGGTAACTTCTTTATATTCAGAGATTACTCCAAGATGAATTATTTACTGATCTTATTGGCAATCCCAAATAGTATAGCTCCGTAATGCAGCTTGTAACACAGCCTGCTACTGTTTACCACTCTGAATTTCATTCTCTCTCTTGGATAGATGCACTGAGGCATCCATACAAGGCCAATGTAGGTAAGACAGAAAACTTTAGAACTAAACCCTTATGATGAAACTACCACACCAACAAATTCCATAACAAAAAGAAAAAAAATCTACTGGTCAAAACTAAAGGATTCCACTTCATCTTTGCAAAAGGAATTTAAAAGTGGTAAGTCAGTTTCTCAAACTTATCATTAGGAAATTTAAGGACAGCTTAGACTGCAACTATTTCTAAAGATAACTATTAAACCTTCTTCAGTATTCTGTACTGAACTCATCTCAAATGGTGCATCATTCTCTGACCCAAACAACATTGCTAATATTCTTGCAGGCAAATTCTCTTCCAACTTCAATCTACCAACCATCTCCTCTCTCCCAAACATTCCCCCTCTCACTCCTCTTCCTAAAATCAATTGGGGCCAAGTACTTTTAATACTTTCTAAAATTAAAATACTACTCCTACGGGTCCTGACAATATCCCTGGACAACTGATGAGAAGTGTAAAGTATCACCTAGAAAGAAAAAGCCTCCATCACCGCTTAAACCTGTCTCTCTCCACTGGATATGTCTCCAAGGAGTGGAGAATGGCAGTTGTGGTGCCCTTGCATAAAGGTGGTTACTCTACTGACCCTGAGAATTACAGGCCTATTCTTCTAACCAGTATTATTTGCAAGGCTTGGGAATGTATTACAACTGAACAAATAAACAATAACATACATGACTTTATATCCCTGAAGAGACATCAGTTTGATTTTGTAAAGACAGATTGTGCCTGCTCAACCTGGTTAAGGTCTTTGGAACTGTTACTGAAGCCATAGATAAGGGGCATACAGACCAAAATGCTTATCTAGACCTTACCAAGGCCACTGGTACTATCTTCTATGCTGGACTTATTAACAGACTCTCTCAACATTAATCCATGCATAGTTTGCTGGGTTGGTAACTATCTATCTGGCAGAACCCATACTGTTAAGGTTGGAAGTATTTGCTCTAGACAGAAAAATATCACTAGTGGCGTGCACAGCAGGGCACTGTCCTGGGCCCCCATCTCTTTACTATACATTTCCATGACATAACAGCAGATATCAAGCAACTCTGGCTAACCATGATGCACTACAAACTAGGGGTGGTTAACAAATACCATTCTGATACTTAAATTCTTCATTAAGGACTGGACCAAACAAATCCTTGATATACTACATCACGAACATGTGTTTAATACCAAGAAATGCAGCATATAGGTTCATAAGCAAGTACTAGGCTATCAGCCCTAGGGCCTATATACACCTAGCCAAAAGAGATTCCCTGGCTTTCGCCACCCAAGAAAATTATTTTTCTGTGCAAATCTAGCTTCACTACTGCTTATCATATTGATAACATCCCACTTATATTTGATCCAGTCATCGAGGGCTTGGGTACATATGTTGATAACACACTCTCCTTTGACCATCATGTCTTGACGGTGGTTAGGGTTAGAAAATCCTTATATGTTGCACAGCTTATACTTTGTGACATCTCCCCAAGGTCCAGAGAAGTTATAATCCCACTTTATTCATCTCTTATTAGTCCTATCATTGAAGAGAATGTACCCTTTGCCATGTACCTCACCGAGCACTTAATCCAACCTCAACATTTTCCTCACCGAAAAGATATCAGATTTCGTTACCTTTAGTTACTCTGATAGACCAAAAGTTCTCTTGTTCTACTCAATGTCCAAGACTCCTGAGGTGTAACCTCTGCTTAGTGTTCTGTGCTATGAACAACCCAACATTCTTTGAACTCATTTACTTAAGCAGAACAAGTGGTAAAGCAAAAACCCACCTACTCAGATGGAACATTATAAGTATATCTACTAAGTAGGACTTGAAAAGGAGAATTCATTTGTGGGACAACCAAGGGAGGCTACCTGAGGTCTTGAGGCCATTCCATGCAGGATGGGAAGGCATTCCAGAGCACCATGAGATGCTCTACCTCTAGATGTGATATCCAGCTTGTAATGAGAAAAAGGTAAGAGAGATGAAGCCCCAAGTGGCTGCTGCTGAACAAATATCAGAGGAATCCTAGCCTTAAAGGCTGCTGAGGTAGAAACAGACCGACTCCGCGCGACTCTCCCAGAAGCTGGAAAAGCTAAAAGAAGTAAGAAATCCATCGTGAGAAAGGAGACTTTTGAAATTGGTTTCCCCAGATTAAATTAAAGCAAATGAATGAAAGAATTGTTGATTGTCTATGACTGCAGCCGCTGTCCCTGAAAAGATAAAATGCTATGAACATGACAGGAATGCAGCTTTGTATATCTCACCCTTGTTCTGATAAGGGAAGAAAAAAGGGAGGTTGATGGACTGATTAATTCGGATGGAACAGTAAAAGGCGTCTGTCTCATGGACAGAGCTTGAAGTTCAGAAAACTCTAGCTGAAGTAATGGCTACTAAGATGCAGTTCTTAAGGACAAGAATTTTAGATCTACTGTCAAGGCCTGAGAACTAAAGAAAGATCCCACGGTGGAACCCACGCCTGAACAGGGGGGTCTAGGGAGAAAGGCTTTTGGAAGATTTTACATAATTTGGCCCGACATAAGAGGCCCAGAGTCATGACCAACATGTAGTGAGAAATGGCCCAGCTGAACTTTAACCGTGGAACTACTGGCTGCCATGGAAAAGCGCTTCATTTACTGTGGTAAACTTTTTCTGGTAGAAGACGAGCCGCTACCACCAGAATGGCCTTTAACTGGGATGAGATACTGGAGGTCCTGATTAGGAGTGGAACTGGAGCAGCCAGAGGCTTCCCTTCCGGGAGGGAGGCTTCTGAGTACCTGGAGCATCAGAGGGGGGTATGCATAAGAAGTCCGGGGGAGGCCAAACATGCACCACACCTCTCTGGGGAAATCCTGGAGGTGGGATTAGAGCAAAAACTGTCAGGCTTGGAGGGCCAGCTCCTCCTCCAGAGCACTGGACTATGCAGGAGGGTCTCTGAGTCGTCCACGTGCCTTGGACCATCCGGCCCACAAGTGCCCCACCAGGGCGGGAGCGTCCATGAATCACTGGCCAGAGGAGGAGATGGGCCATTCTTGGGGTTGTGAGAAAGAATTCTGTTTCTTGTTGAGGCCCTTCAATTCCCCTAGCCTATCTATTAACTGAGTATTCTAATAACTGACTTTCTTACGTTGGACTGCAGGATGCCTAGCCAGGGCCTGCCAGAAGAAGAAAGGAACGAATCAATCTCTTGCCATGCCTTGTTGCCTTGTTGGGGCAGCGAAGCCCCAGGTCCAGAAAGACCTGCACCCCACCCCTGAAAGCCTCAGGTACATCCTTGATTCCAATGATTTTCTCCCAGATGGAGGAAGGAGGAGGGATGGATATTCGGAACTTCTCCTTGGGAAGGTTTGATTGGGACAGGTGAGAGTCCAGGGTAGGGTGACCGTTCCCGCTTTTCGCCCTGCCCTTTGGAATAGGACAGAACTCGAGTAGAACCCCCGGGGGGGCGGGTACCTGGATTTTCCTCAGCAGATAGCTCCTCAGCAGAGAGGGCTGGGACGGCTTGATGCCTCTCGGGAGCGGTGGTGGGAGGGATTTCCAGTTTTGATGTGAAGAAAAGGGATTTTGTATCCTCAATTACCTGAGCCTGTGTCCGCGCTGACCCTGGCTCCCTAAGCTAAGCCCAAGCCCGAGCCCGGGCCGCTTGGCGGAGTTGGAGAGCTGGGCTTGAAAAAGAAAAGGGTGGGCGAGGGAGGGGCAGCTCCCATCTGCATTTGGGCCTGGATGAACCTTAGCATCATCGGGTCCAGATCAGCCAGAGAAGACTGTAGTAGGATCTCAAAGAAATACCGAGGAGAGCCCTTGAGCACCGCCCTCGATAGCTTGAAGGAGATCGGGTCGGAGGAGAGCTCGCTGCAGCCGGCGGGGCGAGAGGAGTCGGCGGCCACGCTCACTGGTGTGCTATCTCCTGCCCCCCTTTTCCTGGCTTCCTCTCTCCAACCCAGAGGGGTTTGAATCGGAGGAGAGGGGGGGGCGAGCACGGCAGGGACCGCCCGGGCGGTAACTACCAATGGGGCTGAGGCGAAGCCAAGTCTGGGGACATTTTTTTTTTTTTTTTAAACTAAGAAAGTTAAAGTAAATTAACTAAACCTACAACTTATTAAAGGGTTAATTTTCTGACTGAAAATTTATGAAGAACACCTGTTCTAGAGACCTAAATCTGTATCAACAAGACCAGATACCTAGCCCAAGTTTCTAGAATAGACTGCCCTTACCTATCTTTCTACAAGGGATATGCAGAGACAGTCTACTTAATGGCGGCAATGCTATTTTCCAAGTAAAACCAAATAAACGTTGCAGGCTTGAAGTTAATCCACCAGGAGACATAGTCCTTTTGAAGAAGTTTTACTATGTAGTAAAACAAAAGCGCTAACTATAATAAATTGTCTCCTGGTGGATTAACTTCGCCTGCAACGTTTATTTGGTTTTACTTGGTTTCATTTTTTTGACTGGTTTGTTTTTGTTGCAATGCTGGTTTCCCCACTAGTGCTGGGTGATGCAACAGAGTTTCTTGACTTTCTCTTCTGGCCATATGCTCAGTAAGAACCTATGAACAATGGCTCTTGTAAAACTCCAGACACTTTGCAAAATCCTGAATCAGAAAATATAGAGAACACCAGTTCAGTGTCTATCTGTCAAACAAAGCGCTAGACTGAATTTTCCCTGCAACATATATATAGGCACTCCTTCACCAGATTAGGTCATCCTAAAATTAGGAGAACCACAACATCTGCACAGATGATCTGGCCCATACCATGTTTTACTAATGATTACTATGTCAGTCTTTTCAAGTGTCTCCACACACTGCAGTTAGTTCACTGAATTCCACAGAGATACTCATCACATTAACTGTCAATACAACTATGTTACTCAAAGAACAATTACAGGAGTCAACATTTCTACACATTTCTTTAAAAAGTGCAGTCCCACTATGTAATTCTTGGAGGTATAACTCTATTGTCTATTTGACCCAGATGATCTCTGTCTTTTGTGAAAAAGTCTCATTTGTTAAGATGGCCACCCACAAATATACATGTTTAAAATTAAAGGGGAAACTCATATGTCGAAACTCACTACTATACTTACTGGCTTAAATTACAGTTTTGGATGAAAATCTCAGAAAGGGAATGACAACCAGACTTGAAAGCATTTTTTTCTGTACAAATCCTATCACTTTCTGCTATTGCACAATGCATAGCTTCTTGAGGGGGGGGGTCCTACCCGTGCCATTCAAGTCCCAGTTAATAATAATAATAATACAGCCATAATGTTACTGATACTACCTTCAGTAGTTTAATTTATATTCTTTAGATGGCATCCAAACAAACAAGAAATGGTCCAGACTCCTATGGATTCTTGGGAAAAGGTTCCTCATGTTTGACAGGATGAAATTACCAATAATCCCAAATATATGAAAGACAGGATGTATTTTTAGAGGCAGTAATAGAGGGCTGTCTGTTTCATTCAATGACTACCTTATTTTTCCCAGTATTATCCTATAAAAATTAGGGACAGTTTATTTTCTCTCATGTCCTCCACCGTTTCTTTCTGGGGAAAAAAACAGTAGTTGGGGAGTCTTGATTACTATGGAAAAATGTACTGCATTTACAACAGCCTCCATCTCTAACACATTATTTTGCAGGCAAAGCTAAACTGTTGTAGGATCCTAGAAGAATTCCTTCAATTACAGCAAAAGGATCGCAGGGTTGTCTTCTATAATGTTATTCTGGACCAGTAAAAATCATAGTCCTCCTTAGTCCCAACTTTCTTCCTCATTAAATCAACTCGTTAACGTCACACCATTTAACTATGCAAAACACATTTTATATACATTTCATTTTTGGGTCAATAAAGTACTTATCAATAGTAAGCACTTTACAGAGGACATGCTGTTTACATAAGCACTTGATTAAAAGATTATCTAAATGGATTCTCTCCTGTGATTCCATGTTTGCAGTACAAGAAATTCTCACATGGATAAAAATGCCCCTCAGAATGTCAATGCCAGCACAACTGAATGTTACACATGATAACTAATCACCACAAATGTTTCTCTATAACATTTTTTTATGAAAACAAACACATCTCATCAATTCCAAGCATACTGCTATTCCCATTACAGCAAACAATTATATTCTTGGTCTACACCGGACAAAATGTTGTTACTCACACATTACAATATTTACACATTGCATTTTGAGTACACACAAAATGTTAAATTATTTGCACATTTCCTTCCTCAGGTTTTAATCTTTGCTCTCAATACCAGAATAGCCTCCGCTCATACTGTAACAATCCCCTCTTCTCTTCAGCTGCTAGCTCCACACTTCATCCCATGTTTCTTAATCTTTTTACCTAAATTCTATCACCATCACTTCCCACTGCCTGCCTTTATCCCTTGTCCTATTTTCTCTGCTTGCACTTTACCAATGTCTCCAACTTTCCATACATTATTTCACTCTGCAATAATCCTGCCATTAATAAAATCTCCGTTCTTTCTTCCCTTACGCAAATCCCATTTTTCATCCACTGCAAGTGAGCATAGCAGCTATTCCTTCCTAACCATCTTATTACATAATTTACTGCTTATGGCTTTGACTTCCCATCACTCTTAATATACTACTTTACATTCACACTCATAAGTATTGTGTATTTCCTTCTCCTTGCATCTCCAGCACTCTGGGTTTTACCACCAGCCAAGTACTGTACAACCTCTATTACGCAATTGAGTACTGAACTCACACTGGCCCAAACACCTTTAAACTCCTTGCCACTTGCCATACTTCATCCCATTTCTCATCAATGCCCCATACTCTATTTTCTTTTAGCCACCTCTTCCTAAGTTAACTACAGCCAAGTACCTATTTTTCTTCCCACAAATCTTTATTCGATCTAGCCTTCCTTTTTTGTACATCCCCAGTCATATCCCTTTCTTTGTGCCTTCTCATTTCTTGTGTCTCTTTTCTTTCCTTTCCACATATACCCTCCTAAGCACT
Source organism: Protopterus annectens (assembly GCF_019279795.1). Classification (NCBI taxonomy): domain Eukaryota; kingdom Metazoa; phylum Chordata; order Ceratodontiformes; family Protopteridae; genus Protopterus; species Protopterus annectens. The sequence goes on along the minus strand of NC_056735.1, from coordinate 627,455,298 downwards.
CCCCCTAAATGTTAACCAATCAACCAATCATCTACTTTCAACAAAAAACTGGAAAAAAAAATCACACATTATCCCTCTACACAAAGGAGGAAATTCAATAGACTAACTTTAGACATATAGCAATCTTATCCACCCTCTCCAAATACTTGAAAAATGTATTCAAAAACAACTGTTAAACTTTCTTCTGCAGGAAAAACTCATATCCCCCAACACAACCATGCTTCCACCCCTCCCACAGTACTACCACTGCACTTCTAATCTTTATACTATCAATAAAGCTAGAGATAATGACTTGTGGGATTCCTCTCTTTCTAGACTTGTCTAAAGCCTTTAGCAGTTTGTCACAGCAATCTTCTACATCAAATGTCTTCAGAAAGTGTATCTCAACCCACCCTTCTGTGTTTTAAATGTTACCTGCCAAATATGTACCAGTCAGTAAAATGGTACTGCACCCTTTCTCCGTACCTCACAGTCACCACTGTTATATCACAAGGCTTTGTCCTTGGACTCCCTTCTTTAACATGCTCACCAACATCATCCACATACCCACACCACAGGCATCCCTAAACCAATATTCAGATGACTCCACACTCTCATGCACATCTGAACCTGGCACATCTCCAAAACTCAAGAAGCTCCAACAACCACTAAAACATGGCTTTGTAACTCACAACTCATGCTCAATAAAAAAAAAAAGAACTTGTTTCCCCAAATTCCTTTCTCATGAATAAATCAAATGGAAAATTCTCTAAGCCCGCGTTTGCGCTTGTTGCCTGCCTTTCCTGTAACAAGTCTAGTCCAGGTACAAATTTGCTGTTTCCAGGACCGTATGTAAGCTTCTGAGCAGTGCCAAAGTCTGCTCTTCAATTTTTCCCTTAGATCTGCTAGTTCTCTCCTCTCCTGCACTTTTACTAGCTTATTACACTAGCACTTTACCAGACTTCTTGTAGGAATTACTGTAGCACACAAAAGTGCTACCAGCACTAAACATTCTACAAGGAAACACCTCCACCCATGTCTAAAGGTCAGTTCCCTGTGCTTTCTCCTATTACCCTGGTGAACTTGGGTATCCAGAGGCAATGTAACAACTGCCTCACATACACTGACAACCCACTCCTCTGACCTCCCAACACTCAGACTTGCGAGAGATCCACTTATATATCAACACTGGAAGCCACACACTCTCCAGCCAAGACCAGAATAGCTGGTCAAGAGGAGGTGGTCAACACTTGCACCACACCACATGGAACACACAGCCCTCCAAAACATACATCAGCACTGCCTTCATATAAAAACATAAACCATGCACCCACCTTCGCAGAGGCTCTCAATAAAAATCTATCCAAACAGCAGAGACCTCCAAGGCAGAAACACACTCTACCACCACAACAAAACACTAATCACAAGACACACAACTCTCCTAAACAGTGTGCCACTCAATTAAAGCCCCTAAGGCAAAACAGCATGCTCAAAACACTAGTCATAGGTGACTCGATAGTGAGGCACACTGATATCCCACTCACTAGGTTGAATAAGGAGAAAGTAATAGTCATCTGCCTGTCAGGCGCCAAGATCCACCACATAACTCACGCACTCAGATCCCTCAACAGGTACAAATATGACTCTGTCATTGTACATGTGGGTGCGAATGACCTGAGATGTACCTCCCTGGACTACATGAAAACAGACATGGAGGAGCTCTTGAATTATGTAGCCCAGGTGAGTATGACCCTAGCCCTGAGCTGCATCCTATCATCACCCAGAATGATACCACAGTGCAAGCAGAAAATGATTGATTTCAACAATTGGCTAGGTTTCTAATGTCATTCTAAGGGGATCCAGTAACTGTCTGCCTGGGATGACATGATTGACAGACCTGGATGCTTTGCTAGAGATGGCCTGCATCTGTCACCGCTGGGCTCCCAGATACTGGCCAAGACTCTTGCCACCCCATAGTGCCTTTTTTAGGTGGAGTTCCAATGATGAAATTACCACCGTAACAGCTAGAAACAAATGCAATCTGAGGGTCATGCTGCTCAATGCTAAAAGTCTAAATCTCAAAATGCACATGCTCGAAGCACTCCTTAAAATGAAGAACATTGAAATTTGTGTCGTAACAGAGACCTGGTTCACAGCAGCAGAAAGCACCCCTGCACTACCTGGCTATAACTCATTCCACACCTTTATGCCCCAGAACGTGGAACGAAGCTCCAAAGGCGGTGGTGTTTTCATATTCATAAATGCTGTGCACACCTCCAGACTAGTAGCCCAACATAACGCATCCGAGATACTTCAGGTGCAGCTAACATTGGTTAAGACAGCGATTCAGGTTGTAACCTGCTATAGGTCCCCAACCATATCCCAAGACTCGCACTCAATGTTCCTAAGCACCCTGGAGAATATTAAGGTCCAACCAAACACTCTCATACTGGGCGACTTCAACTACCCCTCCATTAACTGGGAAAACTACTCATGTACCAATACACTTGCCAAACGTTTCCTGGAATTCATTAATTCCAATGCCCTGGACCAGCTCGTTCTTACCCCCACTAGAGGTAGCAACATCCTTGACCTGCTCATTACTAACATGGGTGACCATTGCACTACACCAATAATCAACTCCTTCCTGGTTAGATCCGACCACAAACTAATCACCTTGGAAATCCACATCCCTCCCACCCCCACCCCGCAAAGGTAACCACCATGAAAAACTTCTCCAAAACTAACCTTGGGCTCCTAAAAACAGAGATGGCTAACTTCATGGCACCCATGCAAATGGAGAATAGTTGCATGACCGTCGAATCATACACCAATGCACTATACGAACACGTACACAAATGCATGGCTCCTGCCATATCCAATAGAACCAAGAAGCTCTCCTTCAAAAAAGGAAGCCAATCTGGTGGTCTCCTGCCATAAACAAACTCTACAACAAAAGGAGGAAACTGATGCGGAATAAGGCGAAGTCCCAAGACTCGAAAAACTCCCTTATCAGCCTCAACAAAAAGTTGAGATCCCTCATCAAATCCTCTAAAGCTAGCTATGAAAACAGAATTGCAGCAGATAGTAAAGACAAACACATGGCCTTCTATAGTTATGTAAAGAATCTCCACGGGAATACTCAGATTTGCTCTGAGCTACTGCACAATGGTACCTCCTACACCAAGCCAACAGATATTGCCAATATACTGGCAGACAGATTCAGTGCCAGCTTTACCCCCCCAAAGGAACAGTCACAATACCAGTAGATTGCCAGGCACCCAGTATTACTGCTGCACAGGTTAAAACAGCACTGTCCAAGGCCACAAATACAGCTTCTATGGGACCTGACAATATCCCTGGCTGTGTTCAACATGAACTACAGAGTGAACTGGCACCTCATGTGTGCCCTGTTCAGTCACAGCCTCACCTCAGGCTTTGTCCCTACCGAATGGCGCAATGCTAGTCATCCCTCTCCACAAAGGAGGAGCGACTATAGACCCTGGAAACTATTGCCCCATTAGCCTGATGAGTCTGATATGCAAAGCTATGGAACGTATAATCATGGACCTAATAAACAAGGATATAGGGAATCTCCAAACTCTGGATCCCACACAGTTTGGTTTTGTGAAGGGTAGATCATGCCTGCTTAACTTCTTTGAGTTCGTCACCAGACCTATGGATGAAGGCAAGGTGGTTCACACAGGCTACCTTGATCTGGCCAAGACCTTTGATACCATTCCCCACTCAGGAATCATAGAAAAACTCACTAAACTAGGCATCAACCCCTATATCACTAGGCTGGTTTCAAACAGGCTCATAGGTAGAACCCACAGTGTGAAAGTAGCTGACTCCAAGTCATACCGCCAATCAGTCACGAATGGCGTCCCACAGAGTTCGGTCCTGGGTCCTCTCCTGTTTGGTATCTACTTCTCTGAAGTCCAGACCAAGATGAAGGGACTCTGGCTGACAAAGTTCGCAGACTACTGCAAGTTGGGAGCTATTAACTCCCCAAGTGATGCTGACATCCTACAGAAAGGCCTCACTGAGACCAATGACTGATGTCACAACCATGGCCTTAAGCTCAATGCCAAAAAAATGTGTAGTCATCCCCTTTGGGAAAAATCTGGTACCAATCAATTACCACATCGATAGTAGTCCACTGAACACAGAAGGCATTATAAGAGATCTGGGAACACCGGTTGACAGCAACCTCTCTTTTGACCACCACACTGCCACTGTGGTCAGAAAGTCCTTCTTTGTGGCACATCTCATTACTAAGGGTTTTCCATCCAGGAAGAAAGAGGTCATTGTCTCCCTCTACCCTTCCCTCATTAGGCCAATCATTTAGTACAATGCCCCATTTGGCATGTACCTCACTAAACAACTGGAGAGGCCACAAAAGTACCTCACAAAGAGGATCCTAGGCCTTAAACATGTTTTTCCTGTATGGACAGACTCAAAAAACTCCAACTATTCTCAGTCTCATATCGCCTACATAGAGGCGATCTCTGCTTGACTTAAAAAGCCTCGTCTGACCCAGCTCTGTTAGAAATGCTACATCTAAAGAAATCCCAATCCCGCCGCACCACAGACCTCAACCCCATTACCACAATCAACAGAACATGCTGGAGGGACAGGTTCATAACCCAGAGACTGCCCGTGCTATGGAATGCATGTCAAGCAGAACACCTCACTGGTCCTCTTAAAGAGAAATGTTGATGAGTGGATGTGAAATAGAAAATTCACCCCAGGGATCAGTCCAGTGGCTTTACCAGACAGAGGCACTGGGAACTAAGGTTGGGTGGCACTATTCCAGGGTAATCCTATGGGCTAGGCTTGCAAATGCTCCAGTGCCATTAGCCTAGCATAAACCTATAAATAATAGAACCACTAGCATCACTTCTCATCGCAAATTATTATGGATGATAGTGGATGACAAACTTAAATTCAACCTGCATATAGAAAATTGCATGATAAACTCACCAAAAACAAGGGATGCTTTACAGAGCCAAAAACTTCCTCACCATTGCAACTAAAACTTACACTTGCCACTACTTATCTCCTCTCTTCACTACTGTATTGAGTTCCCATCCTTAATAGCCTACAGGCATCATAAAAATCAAAACTTGAACATTGTTACTATAATAAAGCAGCTAAATCTGCAGTAAATACCCTTTTTAGAATCCACCACTGCATAGCACTAAAAGCCTACACTTGTTAGAACCACCCCACTGACTAACACATACAGAGCTACTTACCACCTTATAAAATTATCCAGCATCCATCTGCTTGTCTGGCACTAAATAATATTCGAAACAACTATATTCCCAAGCGATCATTATGATCCAATGACCAAAAATTTGTGTCTGTCCACAAACATATCAAATCTGCTAGGTAAGGACTGCACTCATAACATGTTGTTAAAGCTTGAAACTCCTTACCTGTATTCCCATCAGGTCAATACCCTCCCTTCAGTCCTTTAAAACCATTCTGAAAGACTTCTTAGCCAAAATCTGTCTCTGTTCTTGTTCAACCCCAGGATAGACTATATCCCTAAGTATGAACAGTACCTTACACCTCCCTCTTTATTCCCCCTTCTCCACTCACTTCCTTATGTCAATCAATTTCTCTCCCAGACTCTATTTTTAAAAGTACCATAACCCTATTTTCTCTCTCACTTCATACTGCAATTTCTGTTTGTATTATACCAACTTACTTTCAATTTCTCTACAGAGTAAAATTTCTCTAAATATTAAATCATTGTCATATAAGTTGCATCTATTCTTAACCAATGTTTTCATATTACGTCTAATGTGGTATAATTATTTAAACTGTAGATGTGTTTGTATTATTTCTGAAGAGAGTAAAATCACTGTTCTTAAAATGTTTTTGAAATACTTTGGAGCTTTTATCATCAGGCCTCTGCTGAAAATGGGCACCTACCTAGTCATGCTTTCTGGTAATCAAATGTCACTAAATAAATGAATAATAAACAGTTAATTTAGATGTAGATGTCAGCTTATAAACTAGAGCTTCCTGACTGCCTGAACAGTAATCAACACTAGACTGCTCTCATGAATTGACAGAGGACTGGAAAGTGAGGCATACCTCTCAAGTGTACCTCATTATGAGGAACGTACCTCATTTGGGGTCTTAAAAAGTTCATGTTCCTCGAAGTTCCTCAAAGTTCCACATTGAACGAGTCTGTCACACATTCAGTGTTAGCAATTTATTTAAGTGAAATCCCTGGTAAATAGAAATTAATCATATTAATTCATTAAAAAATCTTCTTTATTAAGTAAAACCAGCATATTTTAACCATCCTATGACCTTCCTAGTTGAAGTTGTTAGTAAGCCATTAGTATGTGTTGCCCATTTGTTCCATATTATAAGGGCTAGTGTTCCTCATTTTGGAGATGGAAGGTTGAGAGCTATGAAGTGAGGTTGAATAAAAAATAAATAAAATTAAATAATCAATCACTCGATCTGCTGGATGTCTGAAAGGAGTCATTATCCTGAACAATGCTTAAAAGCAATTGAGTTGAATATGGTTTGAATATAAACACAAAGAATTGATGTATGAGCCATGCGAGTGGCAAAAAAATGGTTCAGGAGCATAGCACCTGTATCATCAAATACACGGGGGAAGGGTATACACATTCACACACATACATACACAGACACACACAGACACACAATGATCACTAGAGTTTAATAAAATATGTCAGAAAACAAACCCACTGAGAAAGGGCTAGCAATTTTAGATCACAGATGTCAGATAGTGTACAAGTTAAAAGACAAACTGTTACAGATGTGAGATAGTATTATCGTGCAGTGCATACAGGTAGGATAACATTTAGCTCTTTTCTTTTACAAGCAGGCTAGGTCTGTACATACTAAGCAGACAATTTAAGCAAAAAAAAAAAGACTGCTTAGGTTGAAGCCTAGCAAGCTAGCAGACACTACATGTCTTGAGATTTTGAAAAAAAGTGCGTGTGGACAGCAGTGAAGGTAACATGTATGTAAACAAAGACAAAAGAGCAGCAACTGAAAGCCTTAAAGCGCATAAATAGAAGCAGTAGTGAGCATTTTCTCTTTGCATGCAGATCACACTTAAAATCAAGAAGGGTTTTTCAAGTGTCTAAGTTTGGACTGAATAGCCTCATAACAAACAGGATCATAGGAAGTTACTAGGCTACTGGCTGTGAGGCCCTTACAAGCCTAACCAAGAATTTAGCCCATGTTCCGACCAGTCAGCACCCGATGCTCCTGTCCTGCAGGGATGTCAAGGAATGTCTCTGTCAAATCTCTGTTGCACCAGAGCTGCTAACCATGCACTTTAGCACACAGGCCAGATTCATACTGAAAATACAGAAAGGGCTTTAGACAGCTTCTGATGAAATAAGCTTTGAGGTGGCCAAGTTCTTATACAAATGCATATGAAGTTGTTTAAGGAGGAAAACCTGGGAGCCTGCTATATTTATTTATTTATTTGACAGTTGTTAACTGGGTTGGTCCAAATGAGCTAAAAGCCCATTTTCAGTGGAGATCCAAGGAGAAAAGCTCCAGTACATACACAACTAAGAAAAAGTAAAGTAAAAAAAAAAAAGAGAGAGTAAAAATAAACAATGGTACAATATTCAAGCAGTAGTGCAGTTTAAAAAAAATATGAGTAGTACACGAGGTACAGAGAGTTAATATAATTATGATAAATAATATAGGTGAATACATGTGGAATTAATTTTATATAATTGTTATTACACATGGGACAGGAGATGAAGATGTTTTTAAGAGTGGTTAAAAGACTGAATTCATAGTAAAAGGAAGGAGGAAAGGGTTTACATAGGGTCTTGACAAGGACATATCTAAGATTTGCACAGGTAACTTTTTAATTTGTTTTTGAAACAACCAGTGTGTGCAATGCTTCTTAAGTTGAGTGGGCGTTAGTCCAATTATGAGATGTTGAACATTTGTATAATACTTTTCAGATAGTTTTATTGGGTTTGTAGTTTTGAAAAAGTTGGTCTGTACTAGAGAGAGGTCATGTGGGGTATAGTAGGTTATAAGATTAGATAGGGAGGGACAGGCTGAGGGTATGTTAAGCACGAAGTGAGTTAAGTGAAGTGGGAGGTGAAGCTGATGGGGGAATTTGAGCCAATGTAGTTTCTTCAGTGCTAGACAGGGGTGAGAGGTGTGTGATAGGTTTGCAGCAGTGATTTTATTGTATGCCTGTTCAAGCTCAGTAACTAAGGAACACTGAAGGCTAGTAAGGATAGGGGCACCATAGAGAAGGCTAGGAGGTAAATAGGCGGCTTGAGCTAGGGAAAGTCTAGACTCCTGAATTAGGAATTTTTTATTCCTACAGGGTAGACCACGTTTTTGGTTTGTTTTCTTGATAGACTGGTGGACATGGAGGTCAAATTTTAATTGGTCATCTATAATAATTCCTAGAAGCTTTGTGTGGGTTTCGACTTTAATGATGGTTTTACTTGAGGAGGAGATGGTAAAGGTAGGTTTAAGATGTGTCAGTGATTTTGGGAGAAAGAGTAAATGTTTGGTCTTTTTGGGATTTAAAATAAGCGGGTTGTTGTTGAGTCATCTTTCAACAGAGAGAAAAGGGTTTTGGGTAAGGGTGTGAAGTTTAGAGATATTATCAGAAGAGGAGATAAGAGAAGAATCATCAGCATAGTGAATAAGAGAGGAATGGCAGCAGGAGGTATGGAGGTCATTGGTGAAAATGTTGAATAGAAAAGGTCCAAGGATTGAACTCTGGGAACACCTGTGTGGGTAGGTAGGAAGGAGTAATAGGAGGAATGCCATCTGACAGGCTTCATTCTATTTGAGAGATAGCTAGAAAAACAATTGAGTGGAGCTTGAAAGATTAAGGTTGGCTAGCTTGGATAAGAGTATGGAACAGGCAAGGTGACCATTTTGTTACAGGACCTAAACTAGGACACTTGAGGGCTGCCGCAAGAAGCCAGGTCTGCAATCCCATTCTCCTGGCCCCCATAGGAGTGGAGATAAGGCTGCCATTTCATCTCGCACTGGGGCCAGCAGGTTGGCCTCCCGCCCTTCACCCAGCACTGTAGGGATGACACTCTGTGAACGGCACAACCCAGGAGGCAAGAGGCCACATGCCAGGAGGCTCAAAGCAATGCACATTCGTCAGCACCTGGCACTATGGGGGAGGGAGACTGAGGTATGCTGAAAATGTGCACGGATGGGGGGACCCATAACTATCTCCCCTGTGAGTTTGAAAGCCCTAGGTGCAAGGCAAAGGGGAGAACCAGTGTCACAGAAATCTGGATGAGGGACTGTCTGAGGCTTTGGAGCCCAGCAGAGTTCCATGAGGCTGGCAAGATCCCCTGAGAGGCTCCAAGAGCACGTGCGGCACTGCATGATTTGGCAGCAGTCAGGAGATACATAACACTGGAAAAGAGCTCTCTCTCCTGGGTAGAAGTTTAAGCCTTGAGGGGGTCTGTCCCGATGAAAGTCTGGAAGGGAGAGAGAGGTGGAAAGTGACTGGGACAGGGTAGCTCCAGCCTGGGTGAGGGGGTATGGACCATGCCCCCTCTGGAAAGGAAGTCTAAAAGGGGTAGAGAGGCAGACAGTGGAAGGGCTGGGTGGGGGTGGGGGGGTCATGCAGAGCTCCCCACAGCAGAGGTCCTTAAGGGAGCGACTGGAGGACAGCAGCAGGGTCTGGAGAGCTCCTGCCTGGGTGAAAGGGATCAGGCAGAGCTCCCCATGATGGAAGTCCTTGAAGAAGCACCAGAGCGGATGGTGGAGGGGCATGGAAAGCTCCTGCCGGGGTGAAGGCATCCAAGTTCACCCCATAACCGATGGCATCCTTGAAAGATCTCAAAGTCCCCTAAGCTGCTCTGGATGGGAAAGCAGGGGGATTCTGAAGTCTTCATGAGAACGGATCTGCCCCTCAGTGGCTGAGGGGCGGACAGGATCAGAGTGAAGTTCCCCTGAGAAGGTCCAAGGGCATAAGCGATCCGGCATGATTTGCCAGCCTGCAGGTGGTGGAATCCCCTGACATAGGGGGCCATGGCTGGGGAAAGTCTCTTGGTGAGGTTGAAGGGGGGGGCTGTAAGGGTCGGCACTGACAGAAGTCAGTAAGGGTGCGCCGGGCAGATGGGTGTGGGGCCTGGAAAGCTCCTGCCTGAGTGGGGTCAAGCAGAGCACCCTATGACAGAAATCCTGGAGGGAGTGACTGACAGATGGTGGCAGAGCTTGGAAGGCTCATGCCAGGGTAAAGGCATCTGACCTTACCCCATACCCAATGACACCCCAAAAAATCACAAAGTCCCCAGAGCTGTTCTGGACGGGGAAGCAGTGGGACTGGCTGCCCCAGGAAGCCAGGTCACCATTCAGACCGAGCAGTCTGAACTGGGACATTTCTGTGTCCCAAAGACAATGTTCGAGATTCCAGGACAGAGATTTCCAAACCGGGACTGTCCTGGAAAAACTGGGACTGTTGGTGACATTGGGAATGGGATACTGTGTTGAATGCTTTAGATAGGTCTAAGAACATGCATGAGACAAACTGATTATTTATTGAGGGCTTCAGCAACTATGTGACTGAAAGATAAGAGCAGTAGTGGTACTACAGTCTGGGCAGAAACCATGTTGTGTGGGTGTCAGGAGATTGTTTACGATAAGAAAATCACAAAACTGATTATGCATGCATTTTTCCAAGATTTTTGAGAGAAGGAGAGAGTATGGATATGGGTCTAAAGTTAGATGCATCAGTGGAGTTGCCTCCTTTGTGTAGGGGTGTTACATAGAAAGAATTCCAAATGTCAGGTATAGTGGCTTCATGAATTGATCGACTGATGAGTACGGAAACTGGGTAGGCTATAGAGTTGGCTGCAAGTCTGAGAAAGGGGTGGGGGCAGTTTGTCAACAGAAGGTGAACATGGTTTAAGTTTGAGGAGGAGAGATTTAATGTATGTGATTAATATAGGTTCATAGGTTGGTATGGGAGAAAAGAGGGTTTGATTGGAGATTGTTTGTGGAGGAATAGTTATATTTAGGCTCTGGTCTGTGTTGATGAGTTTGTGGATAGAACCAATAAAGTAATGGTTGAGGAGGGACGCAATGTGTTGTGGTGAACTGTTGGGATACAGATTAGGTGTTTGAGGGGCACCAGGGTGGAAAATAGCATTGATAGTTCTCCAGAAATTTTTGGGATTGGTATAGAGGCTGGTTTGGGCATTACAGTAGAACTTTTTCTCATCACTGAGGGTATGTTTTTTGTTCAGATTCTGAGTTCCCTAAAAATTTGATGGTAAGTAGAGGATTTGGATTTTTGACAGGTTTTCCAGGAAGAATCTGCTGATGCATATGGGAACGAGCATCTTTAGTGAGCCAAGGAGCACAATTAGATTTTACTCTGATTTTCTGAAGAGGTGTTATCGTGTTTAGAATATCTAAGAAGATGCTGCTTAATTTAAGCACAATATCATTAAGGGGAATACTATGTAGACAGGACCAGTTTATTAAAGAGAGTCTTTTGTTAAATGTAGTGGGGTTGAGGCTAGAGAGTTTACGGCAGTCTTTATAGAGATGAGGTCTGTGAAGTTGTGGGGATCGTCTTAGAGTGTAGGTAGACAGGTGGTCGCTCAGGGTGTCAGGAAGTGTAGTGAGGTTGTGACAGAGATGTGGGTTGGTAGTCAGTATCCAGTCGAGGGTACTGCTAGAGTTGGAGTGCTTGTTTAGGCGGGTTGGGGTTGTGATGAGCTGGGTGAATCCAAAGATATTAAACCCTTGGGTAGGGGAGTCTGCAGTTAGTAGTATCCAGTTAATATTTCACGACCCAGTATTATAGTTTCATAGGGTATGTTTTGTGACATCCATGATAGAATGTTTTCAAGAATAGGAATGTTTTTGCTGGGTGGGATACAGATGGAAGCAATAGCTATTTTTTGTGGGTGTTGATATGGCAGTCTAGGATTAGAATTTACATTCTACTATCTGTCCCTTTGTTTGACAGCAGTAACTCTACTTTTAGTGTGACCCTTAAAAGAGAGGCAACACTACTAGTAGTGAGTCCAAAATAGTGGTCTATGTGGGATTATTGGCTGAAAGCAAATAATATAAGATAGGTTCTTTCCCTAGGGTGATTCCACAGGGGCAGCCATCTCAGACTAAGTGCTGAGCATAGACATAATGCCTACCGTAGGAAGTGGCTGAACCTCCCAAAACCAATCAAAGGCTACAGAAGTATTCTACTGCTGGGAATGTTCCATAATAAAATGGTCCCTTTCTGTACTTGTAAGAAGTGGCTATAAGTAATGCAAAGAAAACATACCTTCTACTGCCTTCTCTTCTCTTCCTCCCAAACTCTATTACTTCACACTTTCCATTTCTACTGGGAATTTGACTCTCTCTACTAACATATACTTTAATCAAATTTCTATTGTTAAACTTTAACAATGTTATTAATTCTGTTACATATTATGCTTACCTGTACTTAACTAACTGCTACATATTATGCTTACCTGTACTTAAGCCTCTGTCTGATCACCTTTTCTGAACATCCTGTAATTGTGGTTTAAATGCCTTGTGTATTTTTGTACATTCTTGTTTTCTTATAACTGCCATGTAGTAGATAGCGGAGCTTTTCTCCCCGGGCCTCCACTGAAAATGGACATGTATCCAGTTGGACTAGCCCGGTTAACAAATGTAAAATAAAAATAAAATAAAAAATACAGCTGCCCAAACATCTGCATCAACAATGGTGAGAATCTAATGCAGCATTTTATACAGTGTGGCAGAAACAAAGACATTCTTCAAAAAGTGTTAGCATTGTTACAAAAAAAATGTGTTAAAAAGCTACTAACCACACTAAATATTCAAGGGACATCTCTAAAACATAAGAGAAGTTTCAAAAATTATTTGGGATTACTCCTAGGAATAACCTATTGTTCTGTAAAAGTAAACAGATGCTTTATTTCAGACAGTGTACAGACTGAAAATTGTAGAAGAGAACGTAAATGCAACCAGAAATAGGATGCAAGTTATAGCTCAGTTAAAATAGAAACTTGACAGTTCATAAAAATAAATTTAAATCTTGTAATAGTGATCACAATGAGAATGGAAAGATTCACGGGCAGAATACTTTGAAGGGGTATAAGGCATTGTTCTTTTTCACTGTCCTGTGTGTCATATACATGTGATAGCTAGGAATGTCACACATGCACTACAATTAATGACCAAGTTAAATGAGAATGCATGCTGGTGCTGGAAAGCTGGGCCGTAAATACATTTAAAATAACTAACTGCAAACAGTAACCATTTTCTTATATGAGTGACTCAGTAACCATTTTCTTACATGAGTGACTATCATGGAAAACTCACGTTAACAAGACAATAGTTACTGCAAAGAAATCTCTGACATAACGAACAAAAACTTGTAAATAAAAATTAAAGCAACACCAAGTCACTGAATCACACTAATATTTAATAAACATAAAAGAACATAATATCCACTGAGCGCTTTCACCCAACTCTTTGCTGGGTTTCATCAGAGTACAGAATCAAAGGAGCAGCTGCCTTATATACTAGAACTTAATTGACTTCAATTAGTCATACATAAAGTTGTTAAGAATTGAAGACTTAAAAATAAATATAAATTCATAGAATAAATAGTAAAAAATCACATTTGTAGCTGGAAGGATAATGTCTAGGTAAAAATCTATTTACTATTGAAAATAAATGTTAGGTATGTATAAATATATATACACTTTGCAATATACTACCAACTAAGTAAAATGACTAGAAAGTGTTCTTATTAAAAAATTTTTTTTATAAAGTGGTGTTATACGTAAGATTTTTGGATGACATACTATTGGTTTGGAAAGGCAAAAAAGAGGAGATGACAGCATTTATAGACTATTTGGGAAACACAACTACTTTTTTGAAATTTACTTACAATATAGAGGTGGACAAATGCGAGTATTTGGACCTAAACATTTACAAGAAGGAAAGGAAAATTGAATCTAATATATTTCGAAAAAAAACATTTTCAAATTCATATTTGCATTTTAAAAGTTGCCACCCATATTTTCAAAAACGAAACTTGGTGAAAGGCCAAATGGTGAGAATGTCTAGAATTATTAGTGAGGATACTGTATTTATAAATGAGGTGAATTTTTTGTCTACTATGTTTACGGACAGAGGTTACCCATATCATCTTATTAATAGTGTAAAAAAAGAAATTTTGAACAAAAGGAAGGATAATTTTAGACCTATTTTAAAAGTCGGTAAAGTTGATAATGTTAATAAGACAACTACGAATAAAAATATGACATGCTCATTTACCTTACCATTCAATGACAACATCAAATATGTAATTGAAGTGGTGAAGGAAGCATGGGACAGAGTTTTTAGTAATGAATTAGAAATTATTGAAAATATAGGTAAAGCACCTATAATTGTGTACAGTAGGGGAAAAAATTTAAAAGATATTTTTGAGTACGAAGAAGCATATAAAAAGTCATGTATGAAAAAATGTGGCTTATGTAAAAGTTGTAAATATATAAATGATGGACCTTATATGTTGCTATAAAAGGATTTCATAGGACTATTAGATGCCCAGGTTATGTCAATTGTAATACCAAGCAAGTGATTTATATAGCCACATGTCTGTCCTGTACTGCATTTTATATAGGTAAGACCATAAGGAAACTTAGAGAGAGGATTAATGAGCATAATAGGGATATAAGGAACAAAAAAACAACAAATGCATTATATATGCACAGTACAATATGTCCTGATTTTAGTAAATTTCAGTTTTTTGTGGTTGATAGAGTACCTGAAACATGTGTCAAGGAAGGAGATGTAAATAATCTTTTGGAGATGAAAGAATGTTTATGGCAATTAAGATTAAATGCTAGCAGTAAACCTGGCATTAATGAATACATCTCCATCAATAGTTTTTTGAAAATGTTTTCTTACAATATACCACATTGACAATAGTATTGGGTACATTTTTAACAAGCTTTTTTATATATATATATTTTTTATATATTTTTTATATATATATTCTTTATGTATTGGTACAATTTTATTATACATATTTATTATACATATTTATACACATTTATATATTTATTTTTATCATGTGTTTATAAAATTTTTTTTAATAAGAACACTTTCTAGTCATTTTACTTAGTTGGTAGTATATTGCAAGGTGTATATATATTTATACATACCTAACATTTATTTTCAATAGTAAATAGATTTTTACCTAGACATTATCCTTCCAGCTACAAATGTGATTTTTTACTATTTATTCTATGAATTTATATTTATTTTTAAGTCTTCAATTCTTAACAACTTTATGTATGACTAATTGAAGTCAATTAAGTTCTAGTATATAAGGCAGCTGCTCCTTTGATTCTGTACTCTGATGAAACCCAGCAAAGAGTTGGGTGAAAGCGCTCAGTGGATATTATGTTCTTTTATGTTTATTAAATATTAGTGTGATTCAGTGAATTGGTGTTGCTTTAATTTTTAATTTTTATTTACAAATCTCTGACATAGACTAGAACCGTATCTACTGAAATCATGCACTGATATCGAGGAATTGCATGCTTGTACACAACAGCATTCTATGAATCACTGACAATACACAAATGAAAAACAGCACTGCAGGAGTGAAAAATACACGAATATAGAGAATTCAAATGGATACAACAAACAGATTGATGCAATTATTCATTCCTGTTCTTCTACCTGCAACCTGTTTAGAGCTTTCTACTAATCTCCCACCTCTCTTTTAAGAGCATGACTGCATTACCTTACCATAAGCCAAGTGACTTCCTGTCCAAGAGAGGGCTGACCTTTTGCTTGCCTCCCACCTTTTTAAACTTCTGCACTCTTGACTCGTTTTCACCCTTAGCCACCACACTTTTTCCAAACACACCTACATATCAACTAAGAAACCCAGAATGCAACACACTACTGCTGCAAACTCCCACAGCTTAACTTAAAAGTACCAATCATTGTTTCTCTAGCCTAGGATCCAAACTTTGGAAATCCTATGCATGTCTCCACAAAACAGCTGACCTCCTACCCAACTTTTATCAGATTTAAAAATATAAAGGAAAATGCACCAAAGCACAGCCAATAAAACTTAATATACTTTATCTGAATAAGCACTTTCAAGACCCCATTCGCTTTTTCAGACTCTAAAATTGATTACACATATAAAACAGTGCTTAAATAAAAAATTCAAAAACTCACCAGCCAATAGGATACTTCCAATTAGCAATGTAGCTCAAACATTTAAAGAAACAATAACAGCAACCTAAAAAGTTTAAATAACTATAATACAACAAAAACGTAAGCATTTCCTATGCAATAAAATCTCAAATTAGATGCAGCAGTCAATGAGTCACAAAATTTTCACAACTATGTCATGTTCTTTCTATATAAAAATCCTCACATCTGTTAATTTGTAAACAATTACAACACTGTATATCATATCAGATGTTAAAACGGCAGAATGGATACCTTCAACCTAAAAGGAAGTAAGGAACATGAACTAAACCCATCAAAACCTGAGTCATCATTCTGCACTTTATAATCAGGATTAGACTATACAGCATTCCATTCATTTCCCCTTTAACTGAAAGGATTCCATATGAAACAAATTCTAAGATGCACTGCATGAATGTAATGAGGCATTTCACTATATAAAGTAAGTCCATCCCTAAACTGAAACATGACTTTGGCTGTTAAAATGACTCAAATAAATGTCAAACAGAAGCTCAGCTCTACTACCTAACAGTAAAACTCATAAAAAAGATGCAATAAAACATAACATTGGATAAAATAACCAATTTCTAAAATAAGAACACAAACCACACACCCACCTTTGCGGAGGCTCTCAACAGAAATTTACCCAAACAGCAGAGACCTCTAAGACAAAAAGGCACTCGACCCCTACAACACAGCACAAACCACAGGACACATAGCTTACCTCCACAGTGTGCCCCTTAACCTAACCCCCTAAGGCTAAACACATTGCCCAATACACTAATCATATGTGACTCAAAAGTGAGGCACACAGAATGTCCCACTCACTAGTTTGAATAAGAAGGTAACAGTCAAATGTCTATCAGGTGCCACAATCCGACACAAACACATGCACTTAGGTCACGCCACAAAAAGTACAAGCATAACTCTGTCACTGTCCATGTGGGTGTGAATGACCTGAGACGCACCTCCCTGGACTACATGACAAGAGACAGTGGAGCTCTCGGACTACGTGGCCCTGGCAGATATGACCCTAGCCCTGAGCAGTATCCTACCGTCACACAGAATGATACCGCAGTACAAACAAAAAATGACTGACTGCAACAATTGGCTATGTTTCTGGTGTCATTCTATGGGGATCCAGTATCTCACTGCTTGGGATGACATGACTGACAGATCTCGATACTTTGCCAGAGATGGCCTGCACCTGTCACCCCTGGGTTTCCGGGTACTGGCTAAGCCTCTTGCCACCCCTAGAGTGCCTTTTTAGGTGGTGTTCCAAAGACCAAATTACCACCATAACAGCTATAAATAAATGCAATCTGAGGGGCTGCAGCTCAACGCTAGAAGTCTAAATCTCAAGATGCACTCACCTGAAGCACTCCTCAAAATGGAGAACATTGACATTTGTTCTGTAATGGAGACCTGGTTCAAAGCAGCAGAAAGCACCCCTGCGCTACCAGGCTATAACTCATTCCACACCTTTCGGCCCCCGAAACATGGACTGAAGCTTCAAAGGCAGTGGTGTCTCCATATTTATAAAGGATATGCATACCTCCTGACTAGTAGCCCATCATAACGCATCTGAGATACTTCAGGTACAACCAACATTGTGTAAGACGGCGATCGAGGTCATAGCCTGCTGTAGGTCCCCAACCATGTCCCTAGACTCTCACTCCATGTTCCTAAGGACCTGGAGTCTGTCAAGGTCCAACCCAACACTCACACTAGGAGACTTCAACTACCCCTCCATCAACTGGGAAAACTACTCAAGCCTAATACACTGGCCCAACACTTCTTGGAATTCATCAATTCCAATACCATGGACCAGCTAATTCTGACCCCCACTAGAGGAAGCCAACATCCTTGACCTGGGTATTACTGACATGGGCGACCGTTGCTCTACACCAATAGTCAATCCATTCTTGGTCAGATCCGACCATAAACTAATAACCATGGAAATCCACATTTCACCCACACCCCCTGCAAAGGTGACCACTTTGAAAAACTTATCCAAAGCTGACTTTAGGCTCCTAAAAACAAAGGTGGCTAAATTCACGGCACCCATGCCAATGGAAAATAGCTGCATGACTGCTGAATCATACATCATTGCACTGTACAGACATGTACATAAATGCATGGAACTAGCCATACCTAACAAAACCAAGACACCCTCCTCCAAAAAAAAGGAAGCCAATCTGGTGGACCCCTGCTATTAATAAACTCTACAATAGAAGGAAGAAACTGTTGCAGAAAAAGGTGGAAGTCCCAAGACTGGAAAAACTCCCTTATCAGCCTCAACAAAAAGCTGAGATCCCTCATCAAATCCTCCAAAGCCAGCTATTAAGGCAGAATTGTGGCAGACACTAAAAACAATCACAAAGCCTTCTACAGTTATATCAGAAACATCCACAACAATACCCAGACTGGCTCTGAGTTACTGCACAATGGTACCTCCTATACTGAGCCAACATACTGGCCAACAGATTCAGTGCCAACTTTACCCCCCTCCACCCCCAGGACCAGTCACAATACCTGAAGAATGCCAGGCACCCAGCATTACTGCAGCACAGGTTAAAGCTGCATTGTCCAAGGCCAAGAATACAGCTTCCATGGGACCCGATAACATCCCTGACTGTGTTCTACACGAACTACAAAGCGAACTGGCACCACATCTGTGTGCTCTGTTTAGTCACAGCCTCCCCTCAGGATTTGTCCCTACTGAATGGCGCATTGTTACAGTCATCCCTTTGCATAAAGGGGGAGCGACTTAAAGACCCTGGGAATTATCGCCCCATTAGCCTGATGAGTCTGACATGTAAAGCTATGGAGCATGTCATCATGGACCTGTTTAACAAAGATATAGGAAATCTCCAAACTTCAGACCCCACACAATTTGTTTTTGTGAAAGGGAGATCATGCCTGCTCAACCTGGTTGACTTCTCTGAGTCAGTTACCAGGGCTGTGGATGAAGGTAAGGCAGTGCATACAGCCTACTTTGATCTGGCCAAGGCCTTTGATACCATTCCTCACTCAGGAATTATTGATAAACTCATCAAACTAGGCATTAACCCCTATATCACTAGATGGGTTGCAAATTGACTCAGAGCACACAGTGTGAAAGTAGTGGAGTCCAAGTTCGACTGCAGACCAGTCACAAGTGGAGTCCCACAGGGATCATTTACTTCCAGGCCAACACAAAGGGACTCTGGCTGACAAAGTTTGCAGAAGACTGCAAGCTGGGAGCCATTATTAACTCTCCAAGTGATGCAGGCATCCTACAGAAAGGCCCCACTATGGCCTTAAGCTTACACCAAAAAATGAGTCATCATCCCCTTTGGTAAAAACTCAGTTCCCACTAATTACCACATCGATGGGAGCCCACTTAACACTGAAGGCGTTATAAGAGATCTGGGGATGCAGGCTGACAGCAACCTCTCCTTCGACTACCACATTGCCACTGTGGTCAGAAAGTCCTTCTATGTGGCACATCTCATTACCAAGGGCTTTGCATCCAGGTAGAAAGAGGTCATCATCTCTCTCTACACTTCCTTCATTAGACCATTCATTGAGTATAATCCCCCATTTGGCATGTACCTCACTAGACATCTGCAATAGCTGGAGAGGCCACAGAAGTACCTCACGAAGAGAATCCTAGGCATTAAACACATGTCCTACACAGACAGACTCAGGACTCCAGCTATTCTCTGTCTCATATCGCCTACTTAGAGGTGATCTCTGCTTGACTTGCAAAGCCATGTCTGACCCAGCCCTGTTAGAAATGCATCTAAAGTAATCCCAGTCCCTCCACACCACAAGCTCCAGAGACCTCAACCTCATTATCACGATCAACTGAACATGCTGGAGGGCCAGGTTCCTCACCCAGAGACTGCCCATGCTCTGGAATAGACTTCCCGTACATGTCAAGCAGAGCACCTTGCTGTCCCTCTTCAAGAGCAATCTTGAGGAGTGAATGGGTAATAGAAAGCTCACCCCGGGGATCACTCCAGTGGCTCTACTTGATAGAGACACTGGGGAATAACGTTGGGTGGTACGATGCCAGGGAACTTCTATGGGCTAGGCTTGTAAAGGCTCAAGGGCCATTAGCCTAGTACACACCTATAAACCCATGAACATGCCCTATGGCTGCTGACAGTAATAACTTATTAAACTGCAGCTTAAATCTATCAACTATAAATGAAACTTACATTCAGGATACATTTCATACTAAGGATGGTTTGATCCTACGCCCATAACTTCACTGCAAGTGCAGACTCCACAAGAGCATTACAACTCTGTCATTAGTCACAGGCCAAACTAACAAACACTACTGCTCTTTTAAGCTTGGCCTTAAATAAACTACTCACAGCGCCATCGACTGTCACCTTCACAATATTTTGCTTTAACTGCTAATACCAAAGAATGTGAACTCAACCTTAAAACTGACAGATATTGCTACACAGAAAATTTGCCATCTCAGATATACAGATGGCCTCAAACTGTTTTGGATATGTAGAGTCAGAAGAAACAAACGGGGTTCGTGAAAGCACTTACGCAAATAAAGTATATTAAGTTTTACTGGCTGTGCTTTGGTGCAGCTTCCTTTTTGTTACTGACTCATTTGGCACCTTATATCCGTGGGGGCCGGTGTGTGTGTTTGTACATTTGCAGATTTAAAAATATATTTAAAGTGCATTATCGCACTCTGTGACTTACCTTTTAATCCCATTCTATGTGGCACATAAAGCGACGATTAATACATTTCTGTTTCAGAATTAACTTTAACCAACTGTTGTTAAAGTTCACCCCGTTGATGCCACTGAAAGTTAAAGATCATCTTTAACTTCAGTGACATCAACTCAGTGAAAACAGGAAATGTGTCCATAGACTTTGCTTTAATGGATGCATTTTGCATAGGTGCAGAATGTGCTGATTAAAATCCATGGAAAAGCCCTTAGTTGATGTCGTCGATGGAAATCCTAAATTTATGCGGGCCTTGGTTTGAATAAAAAGTTAATGAAGCTTTTTATTAAAAACACAGCCCAAATAAATACAAAGTGACAAGGACAATGTGCATCATGGCAGTTAACTTATCTGCCGCCATGTGCTCGTAAAGTGTGACAATACACTTCTCATAACCAAACTAAATGCAAATGCCTTCCCACAGGACACAACCTAAAAACACTAAACAGTAATCTTGCTTTCTATTTACCTCCAAATTAAACAAACTTATTAACCAAGATTTATACAAATTAATCTAGCTTTAACCTTCCCCTTTTCTCTTCGATCCTCATTTTCCTCAAACTCTCCTGCACCCCTTTTTCCTCGTTCGCTCTGTTCTTCCTGCTAGTATCATTGTTTGAACTGTAGATGTTAATACATAATAGAATATGTTAATTTTCATGACTTAAACTGTTTCCACTTGTGTACATACATAAATATATGTTGTTGTTGTCTTTCGGCTTTTCTCGGTTAGGGGTCGCCACAGCAGAACTCGGGTCTGCTAATGATTGGCAGTAGATTTTCACGAACACCGAGGTGCTAGCTTGACATTCAACCTTCAACGAAGGCACGCCCATTTACGCATGTCTTTTGAACGCCCACCCAACCGCGGGGAGGACATGCAGACTCCACAGAGAAGGCACTCCCCGCACTCCAGCCGAGAATCGAACGGGAGAACCTCTTGCTATGAGGCAACAACGCTACCGCTGCACCTCCGCGGAAGTCACACATACATACATACATATATATATATATATATATATATATATATATATATATATATAGATATAGATATAGATATATATATAGATATAGATATATAGATATATAGATATATATATATATGGGAGCACTTTACATGCTTGAATTACTGAAAGCTCGAATTGCATATTGTTGAGACCATATGCTTGAGCTTTCCGTAACTCGAATGTGTAAATTGTTAAAAAGTAACACTTTAGTTTCCTTAAAATATTACTTACACACAGAGGCAAGGACCCCTGTATGCTCTGTGTGTAAGTAATGTTTTAATTTTTTTTTTTTTTTTTGCGATATTGCCAGGAAATGGGAACTCTCCCGTTTTGCGCTTCCGCATACAGCACAAAATGGGAGATTTCCCTTTGCCGCACTAGCGCAATCTCGGAGTTGGTATATTTAAGTAGGGGGGTGCAGGGGGCAAAGCCCCCTTGCAAAAGCAATGTTTGATATTTTTTTTTTTTTTTCATTTTAGAAGTTTGAGTTTCTGAAAATTTAACTTATGGTCTCGACCATATAAAGTTCGGGTTTTTTGGGAATTCAAGCTTCTACAGTGAATCCATATATATATATATATATATATATATATATATATATATATATATATATATACACTGTGTATGTGTGTGTGTGTGTGTGCATATATATATATATATATATATATATATATATATATAGATAGATACACACACACACACACATATATATATATATATATATATATATACACACATATATACACATACACAAACACATATGTACATATACATGTACTTGCTCACTTATTGTTTTGATAACATGTTCAGTCATAGAAAGTACAAGGTAACTGGACCATCTGGCTATTTAAACCTTACCAGTACCCACCCTTAGACCTTACCTTCTTTTCCAAGGAGAGAGAGGCCAGTCATGCCAGGGGGCATTTATGAATACACATTACATTGTCTAATTCCTTCTTTTTTTGTTCCCCTTTTTGTTTAGTTGTGATAGGGACTGATGGATTTATATACTACTAGCTGTGTCGACATTTTGTTTGGAGGGGGGGTAACAGTTACATTTGAAAATACAAACTTCATCATTAACTGTAGGATGTTTGTAATTTTGAAATCTTTGAATATTGTGATATTTGCCTCAGCTGGTTTAGGGATTTTGAAAGAAAAAGTTACTAATTTGTGGTCAGAACTGACTTGGAAAAGGTATGCTATTTGATAGCAAGAATTCATGTCAACTCAGTGGAGGCAGTTTCAGCTAACACAATAACATAGAAAAATGATAGCTTAAAATGCCTTCATTGAACATCCTGAGGAAATTTGTTAACAGAGGCTAAGCCACTTACATCTTCCCATGTGGGGTTCATCTCCCAAACTATCTCCCAAACTTTTATATACCAACTCCGAGGTTACACAACAGTGGAGAAAACAGCAAAATCCACTACCATCAAATGTAGATTTGTCCAACTAATCTGATCATTTTAATTCGCCAAAACTACCTACGGTAACCTGACATGCTCCTGATAGCACATACTGCTGCCATATTTGTAAGGACCAGGTCAAAAACATTTTGACTTCTCGTAGGTTGTTTGACCTTGACCAGGGAATGCCTGTTCATGACAACGAGGAATTTTTGGACTTAGCCTACATTTCAGACACAGGTCTCTCAGTTTATTGATGGGTAATTAATGTCTCCCAAAATGATGGAATTTTTACATACACAAAATTCATCCCGTGCATTTAAGAAATGGCCATGGGTTATGGAGGTCATTGAGGGGTCCTGTAGCATGTTATGATCTGATATCTGGTTTTAATTAGGATGAGTTGAGTATCAAGAAGTTCAGTTACTAGGTCTCTGAGAATCTGTCAAGAGGTAATGTGGTCTTTAGCAAATATGGATACTCCACTACAGTTCCTGTTGGATCTAAAGGCATGGTAGCAGAAAAACCCTAACTTAGAGGGGTGGCTTCTGAAAGGATCTAAAGGCATGATACGAGCAAAACCCCAGCATAGAGGGGTGACTTCTCAACTCTTAAAAAAACAGGTTTCAGTAATAATACACACATGAATGTGCTCTAAATGCAGGAGGGCTTCAAGGCCAGGCAACTGGCTGTTTAGAGGTCTAGCAGTGACAGCACGCCATACTGATATTGTCCAGTGATTTATATACTATATTTTTAGGCTGGAAGACCCAGTAGCTGAACTCTGCCTAAAAAGGGCACTATGGGGGCAGCAAAGGCCGATACACCTTGCACTTTTATCCCTCCTGATACTGCTTCCAAGCAAACTCCGAGGCATCTGTGGTGACGGACTGCTTTGGAGCAGGGAGGAAGGGAAGAAGGAGAAGAGACCTAGATTTACGGAAATTTGCTATCTCTACCAAATTACTTATCTTCTGACAAACCACAGCACTGGGATTTGAAAATACATTGGCTGTCAATGCTGGGACAAAAGAGACTGCAAATACAACTTCATCCTTCGCATGTGGACTTCTTGCCAAGGATATCGTGAGGATCACAGTTGCCACGAGAATCTTGAGGTATTCCCTCAAAGTAACTGAAGTCTATGTTTTAAAACTTAGGAAAAGATCTAGATATAGATCTATTTTTACCTTCAGAACTATGGTGCCAAGCTGACACCCCAGGAAAACAATCCTGTGTAAAGGAAAAAAAAAAAAAAAGACTTTTGAATGTTCTCTTGCAATCTCAGTTTATGTAAACTCTCTCTCAACCAAGACAGACAGATTCCAGACACTGCTTTGCATAGACAAGGAAGTGATCTAACTATGGAAAATGTGGATAGCTTGCAGCGTGCAATGAGCTAGACACTTTGTGAACTCTCTTGGGGTAGTGAATAGTACAAAGGGTAAGGCAAAGAACTGATAATGTGATAAATGCATACAGAATCTTAAGAAAAGCATTAAGTCTGGATGAATAGGGATGGGATTGCAAGCATCTTTTAAATCTAGTATTACCAGGAAATATAAATGAGGAAGAAGAGGTAGCAGGCTGTGAAGTGACAGCATTTTGAACTTGGGCACTGTGACAAACAGGTTTCTGAAAGAAAGATCCATAATTGGTCTCCAAGTATCTTCTTTCTTTGGCACTGAAAACATCCTCAAATAAAAACCTTTCCCAATATGAAAAGAAGGAATGGGTTCTATCATTCCCTGGTACAGCATACACTGGAGGACGGTCTAGTGGATGAGAAATTACTCTTGGAAAGGAGAAGTTTCCTCCCACTGCCATCTGTAACCTAGAATAATGACCTTCAGAACCCATTTGTCTGAGAATATCAGATGTCACAGAGAAAAGAGGAAATTCAGACTTTCTAGAAGGAAAAAAGGACTACCAGGGTGGGAGTGGGGGACAAGGTCCCTTAAATAGTCATTCTGACTGGTTAAACTGTCCTTGGTATTGGAGGGTCCTAAATTCTTTCTCGAACAACCCCTTTCCCAATACTTCTTAAAAAGAGTTATGTACCTACCATAACTTGATGTGATTTGCGAAACTGTTTGTTCCTTTGTAGATGAAATCGTAATTGCTGTGTACATCCTAAGTATGTAGAATGTATTCTACTCCACTGCAATAATTAGGAAAGAACACTGGCAATTGAATATATTGGTGTAGTTTGGATTCAGAGGCAACCATGGGCAAATAAAGAGGGATTTGTCCTAGGAAATACTCTGTCCCTGTGAAAAATCATATGTGGAGAAGCAATGGAAAGAGCTTGCAATTTGGAAACCCTCCTAGCCAAAGTTATGGCAACCAGGAAGGTCATTTTCCATGACAAGAATTTGAAATCACATGAACTGGCAGGTTCAAAAAGACTCTTAGTCAGTGATTGCAGCACTATGGTTAAGTCCAAAGGAGGCAAGGGATCCTTAATGGATGGTCTTAGAAGGAAAACACCTTTCATTACTGCTTTGCAACATCTGGAAGAAAACGTAGGCTCACTGTTTTCATGAAAATTAGAAATCACAACCGACAGAGGTGCTGAAAACTAAGGTCAGGTGGCATGATGCCAGGGTAAGCCTATTGGCTAGGCTTGTAAAGGCTCCAGGGCCTATAGCCCGGAGCTTGATAGTAGAGAAACTTGCCTCTGCCTGGAAAAGTGAGGCCAAGAACAAAAGGATATCTGAAACAGAGGCAGAAAAAGGATCGATCCAGATTCCTGCTCTTAGCCCAGAAAGAAAACCTTTTCCATTTACTACTATAAACCTTTCTAGTGGAGGGTTTCTGGGAGGCTAGGATAATATGCCTGATGGGGGACACCAGCCTGGACTGTTTCAAGATCACCAGAATTGAAAAAAGCAAGCGGTTAGATGAAGGGTCTGAAGATTTGGAAGACGAAGCTCTGAGGATGGGAGATCAGATCCTGAACACGATCCAGTACCCAGGGAGGATACTTCAAATGAGACCTGATGAAGGGGAACTATGGCTGACAAGGCCAGAAAGGGGCAATGAGGATCAGGGATGTCCTCAAGTGTTGCGCTCTCTGCAAACCTTGGGAATTAGAGGGACAGGAGGATAAGCATAAAGGAGACCAGAAGGCCAGTCGTGGACTAGAGCATCCCTCAATAACTCCTTGGGTGGGGGGATCAGGGAGAAGTACATGCTGCATTTGTGGTTGGTTGGGAAGGCAAAGAGGTCGCAGCATGGCTGATCCCAGCGGTCAAAAATCTGCTTCGCCAACATGGGATTTGAGGGACCACTCATGAGGACTCAAGATGGATCTGTTGAGTTTGTCGGCCAACACGTTGGAGTCCCTGTGTATATGCATTGCAAGAAGAAAGCACCTGGAGAATATCGCCCATTCCCATACACTCATGGCCTCTCTGCACCACGAGTAAAATTGTGTTCCCCCATTGGTTGACATACCAGACTACTGCCATATTGTCCATCTGAACTGCAATCGTCCCCAGGGGGTGGCAGTCCTGAAAGGCTTGCAATGTTAGTAGGACTGCTCTCATCTCAAGGACATTTATGTGCAACTTGGTCTCTGCAGGGGACAACATCTGTGGTTACAGCAGTCTTGGGTGGAGGGAGAAAAAAGGGCCTGCCTAGGATGGGATCCTGAGATTGAAGTCCCCAAAGAAGGTGCTATCTATATACAGGCATCAGTTTTATGGACATGTACATGGGTTGAGACAGAGCAGACTATTGGACCACCAGTGTCCACTGTAAAACCCCCATTTGATATCTTGCTAGAAGAACAAGCTGAATGGCTGCGGCCATGGATCCTAGTGCTGAAAGACTTAAGTGAACTGGAGGATGCGAAAGATCTAAGATCTGCATGACCTGCTCCCGGAGCAACTAAACACTACGTAGAGGCAACGTTGCAATCTCTGAAATGGAGTCTAGCTGGACTCCTATGAACTCCAACTTTTGCGTGGCGACCAGATTCAACTTTGAAATATTGACAGTAATCCCCAGGTGATTGAACAAGTGAAAGACATAATGGATGGCTTGTGACAGTCAATGTCTCAAGGGTGCCATGAGGAGCCATTCGTCGAAGTATGGAAATAACTGAATTCCCTGCAGCCACAGGTGAGCAGCTACCACTGCCACACATCTGGTGAACAACTGGGGGGCTGTGGTGAGTCTGAAGGGTAGGAGTCTTTACTGATGACTGGCCCCTAACTGGAAGTGAAGATGTCTCCAAGAGCACCCGTTTATCTTGATGTGCTAGTAAGTATCCTGGAGATCCATGGAGCACATCCAGTCATCCTTGCATAAGAGAGGCAGAATGGACTGAAGAGTGACCTTCTGGAACTTAGGCTTTTTAACTGATAGATTCAACTCACTGAGGTCCAAAACAGGATGCAGGTCCCCAGTCTTTTTTGGCACTAAAAAGAAGCTAGAGTAAGTTCCGGACCCTCTTTGTCCTGCTGGGACCCCTTGGATGGCGCTCTTTAGAAGAAATTGTTGAACTTCCTTAAAGGCTAATTCCTTCTGACATGGTGGAATGTTGGAAAGGTATCTTTGTATAACAGGGGGCTCCGAACAGGGAATGAAATAACCCCTGGAAATAATGTTCAACACCCACTGATTGGCGGTAATATTTGTCCAGGCTAGTGGGTGATGGGGAAATACAACCTCTGACTGCCTTCAGGGCAAAGCAGTCAGGCAACACCTCAGGAACGCTGAAGGGGCTGCTCAGACAAAGGTTCCCTGGAGCACTGATTTTGCAGTACCTCCTGCCTCTAGGGCAGCGTCTGCCACTGTATCCTCTCTCCTTGCCTCTGGAAGAGGAATCATCAGAAGCGTCCTGGAAGGAAGACTGTGACTTCCAAAACCACATCTTCCTAGTTCCTCGCTGGGTCTTGGAGAAAGATCTCGGAGGAGTAGAAAGCTTGATCCTGACCATGGAGAAAAAGTCTTCCCTTCCTGCTCACTAAGGGTCAACGTGTCCTTCACAGAGGGTCCAAAGAGGGTGAACCCATCAAAGGGAGTGCTGGTAAAAGATGCTTTGAAGGGTTCTGTAGACCCACATAGTCGTAAGCAAGCATAGCTATGCAGGTACCTGCTGCTCGAGAGGTAGTTTCTGCATTATTGGAAATGAATGACATTGAGGAATTGGTGAGGAATGTCAGAGTGGAAAGCTTGAGAGACACCTTCTTGAGTACTCTGCCGGCATTAACTCTGTAAGGGAAGTGGTGAGTTCTTTGACCAAGTCCCTCTGGAGGTCGATTAAGTGTGCCAAGTAAATAACTGCCCTCAGTCCAAAGGTAGCTGAGGCATACACATGCTTCCCATGCTGGTCTATCACTCAGGACTCCCTACTCGGGGGATGGACCGTGGAGCTCTGCTCTGTCAGCTCCTTCTTGGTGGCAGCAGGGGGACACTCACGAAGTAGAATGGCCCATCCTGAATGCCTTCAGAAACATGAACTCCTCCAAAGATGGGGGTTGGGGAGACCATCTGCCCTTCTGTTTTAAGATCTCAAGGATGTCCCCAAAGCAGACATTGTCAGGTGGAGATCTGGGGGGACCCATTTCCTTCATTGAGGTTCGTGTCCTCCATGAGAGACTCTGAGTGCGAGTCCAAGTTTCTCCTCTTGCACTTTCTATTATGAGATGCCTCCTCCTTGGGAGGCTCTGGGGAGGACTCAGAAGATGCTGGGACCCCATGCGGGGAAGAAACCCCCTGAAGGCTAGAATGGGAGGACTGACCCTGGACAGGATGAGATATCTTGCCACCCAAGGCAGAGAGGGCCAGGATGCACCTGGAGGGGAAGGAGATGTAGCTCTAGTCCTGGAAAAGGTCCTAACACTCGGAAGGCAGACAGACTGGAAGCAGTCTCATCTCCAATCCTGGATGACGAAGTCCCTCAGAGAGGAGGGGCAAGCCCTGACACAGCACCACAGCCCTAAGATGATAGCAGAAGAGATGTAGCTCTAGTCCTGGAAAAGGTCCTAACACTCGCAAGGCAGACAGACTGGAAGCAGTCTCATCTCCAACCCTGGATGACGCAGTCCCTCAGAGAGGAGGGGCAAGCCCTGACACAGCACCACAGCCCTAAGATGATAGCAGATAGACCCAACTCAACCCTCCTTTAACCTACAACCTACATCTACCTCCTATATTCGAACCCTCTTGAAAAAACTCAAACCAACCACCATAGCAGCTGACTTACTCCCAGCCAATTACTTACAAATAGCATCTGACGCCATAGCCTACCCTGTTTCAATCTTGATCAACTGGTCCATTTCTGAAGCTTCTATTCCCTCAATCTGGAAAATCTCCTATATCATCCCTCTCCATAAAGGTGGGTCCTCCACTGACACATCTAACTACAGACCAATAGCTATACTGTCTCCTGTAGCCAAAATCATGGAACGCTGCATTCATAAAACTCATTACCCATCTTACTCGAAACAACCTCCTGTCTAACACCCAGCACGGCTTTCGCCCACATCATAGCACAACCACTGCTCTCCTCTCCTTTGTTGACTCAGTCAACCACAACCGCAACAATAAATTAATATCCTCTGCGCTCTTTCTCGACCTATCCAAAGCCTTCGACATGGTCAATCACCAACAGTTGATCCACACACTGGAAACCTTTCATCTTAGCAAATCAACCATAAGTTGGTTTAATGACTACCTTTCCTGTAGAAAACAGGCGGTTCAGTGGCAAAACAGGCTATCAGACCTACTCCCCACTAATATCGGTGTTCCCCAAGGATCTATTCTCGGTCCCCTTCTTTTTTCCATATTTATAAATGGTCTACACTCGATCATTCCCAAAGCCACCTGTATTCAATATGCAGACGACTCCACCCTGATCTGCTCGGACCTTTCTCTCGCCAAACTCCAAGTTGCAACCCAAAACTGCTTTTCCTTAGTTGAAAAATGTTCTCGGAACTAAAACTTTTACTTAACCCGACCAAAACCAAATTACTTCTATTTTTCCCCACTAAAATTACCCCCCAAGGAAAAGAACCTCCTAATACCAACAACCCAACCTTCCACGTGTCCTCCAACAATGGGACCATAATCGAACCTGTCTCCCACACCAAACTACTAGGGGTGACCATAGACCACAAGCTTAAATTTGATACGCATGTCAGCCTGACCATTAAGTCGGTAAACAAGAAACTCGGGTCCATGTATAGAATAAAGAACTTCTTAACCCCACCAAACTATCGCCTGGACCCACCTCCTCTCCACACTCCTTTATGCCTCCCCGATATTCTCCTTCCTTAACAAGAGAGAGCTCAATAAACTATCTACAACCTATAACCACATAGCCAGATTCATAACAGGAATGCCCTATCGCACCCATCACTGCCAAAATCTAAGGACACTGGAATGGTTAGAACTGCCCAACATTCTCAAACTCAACCAACTCACTGAGGCATTTAAAACAATCAACCATCCAGACAAAACCCCCTCACTGAACAAAATACTTACCCCCTACTCCAACCTTACGTCCCTTAGGTCGTCCAAAAGCCTACAAGTACAGACCATTAAATCTAACAACTCGGGAGGCGAAGCACTCTATGCCAATTCCATTGGTAAATCCTGGAATGCCCTCCCAAACAACCTAAGACACATGACCTCTCTTCACCAATTCAAAAAACACCTCAAAGATCTCCTAAAGTCCCAATGGCTATGCCCTTGCTCTAATCCAGACTAATAGCAAACGCTCCAGGCCCACCGAAGCCTCTACCCAACCCAAAACCTTAAGGGTCCACAATGTAGCCATGTTAGACCATCATTCTAAGTCTGTACCTCTTTCAAACAATATGTATAACCTTTTTGCTTGCTTTATCTACCTATGAATGTAATAATAATTACTTGATCTTCTGATGTTTCTGTTTATCTACCTCTCTTTTTTGGAGCTTTTCTCCCCAGGCCTCTACTGAAAATGGACATGTATCCAGCTAGACTAGCCCGGTCAACAAATGTAAAATAAATAATAAAATAAATTCTGAAGCTATCAAGGGTTGAAGCCCACAGGAAGAGATCAGTCTGAAAAACCCGGACCTAAGCCCGTACCCATGGAGCTGGCACCAAACACTCTGGCATTGTACCCACTCTGATCCAAGGGCGGGCAGCAGAGCAGACCAAGGACCCTGATGGGGTTGAGAAAAAGGGAATACTAGACCCCATTGGGATCTAGGTCCTGAGATTCCAAAGCCCCTTGGGTTGGAAGAGGAGAATGGAGAGTTGGAATTGGAGAGGCTCCCCTAGCCAGATGGGCTGGAGATGCCAGAAGCCCCAGTTCTACCTGGGCTTTGAGAAAACTCATCATCATCCTGTCTATATCAGAAGGAAACAAACTCCTAGACGATCTGGAGGAAGTGGAGAAGTGGGTAGACTTGGCTGGAGACCCCGATGATCTGCTCCAGTGATCCAGAGTTCAGCTCCAGGGCCTAGGAACCAATTGGAACAATTGCCTAGAAGAACTATGTGAGGCTATGTCTTCGATAACGATGGGTGGAGAGACAAACCTCTCAGATCCAACAGCCTAGCAGAAGGAGCAATCAGATCTGGCAAACTGGTCAGATCTGAAGCTAGTCTATTCTTGACCAGATCTGAGGGCCTCTGATCTGAGGAGGCCTTGGAACTGGCAGAAGAACCCAAAGACTTTGGATCTGAATATCTCAGATCCAAGTTAGCCTTGGAGTTGGATTCGGGGATCTAGGATCCAACAGCCTCTGCTTTTTAGAAGCCACTGGAGGCATGGAAGGAGTCTTCCTCATGGGGTCAGAAGAGGAAGCCATAGAGAGGGGAACAAAAGGACCCTCTGCACCATACCTTTTAGCAGCAGCTTGTTTCTCTGCACCGCCAAGGCCCTGGGGTTGAATGTGGCACAAATGTAGCTCAGGTTTTTAAACTGCATTTTTAACAGCGCAAGTTTTGTTAATTGATGTAATTAGCAAGTGCTAGAGGCATCACATGATTAAATGCTTTTAGTATATAAATGACAGAAAGCATTCATTTAATTCAACTTGATAAAGCTTGGTACAACCAGGCGAAAGCGCTTGTTTGGAGATTTCGTCTTGTCAAAATAAAGGATTTAACCTGCTTTTGGAACAACAACTGCTGCTGTTCTCTGGTTACTTTGAAGTGCACTAGAGCCATTCATTTGTAATTATATTGTCTTGTTGAACCACGTTGTTTTCTTGCTTTTGGAAACGAGTTTTTATCTAGATTTTTACTTGGCTTTGTTTGTGGTATACTGTAAAAGATCTTCCCTGGCTTGTGTAGATGCCCAATTGTTAGCCATGGCAATATTGCCCACTTTAGACCCCCTGTTTCGAACTTGATTAGCTAGGTCCAACCTGTATTTGTGGATGGTATCATTATCGAAACAAATATGTTTTACTCTCAAAAACTGAGATTCAGGGATGTTATGTATCACGTGTGGCGGATGGAGACTACTAGCACAGAGTAAAGAATTATATTGGGGATATTTTCTATACATTTGTGCACTGAGAGTATTGTCTTCATTTCTCGTGATGGTCACATCCAAAAAGCTAATTTTGTCTGAATCAAAATTGACCTTAAACTCAATTCCCCATTTATTTTGATTAAGATATTCAACAAACTCCAAGAGATAAGCTACATCCGCCTTCCATACTAACCAACAATCATCTAGGTATCATCTCCAAATATCTATTTCCCCCAAATAGATATTATGACTGGGATTATAGATCAGTTTGGTCTCCAGGTAGGCCATAAACAGATCTGCATAAATTGACAGGTTCCTATTTCAGGCACAACAGGAAGGTATCACTACACAATTCGACGTTTATCATCTTACAGTTAGGGATCCTAGACCACAATATATTTATTTCTTGCCAAACATACACAAGGATCCTCGGTGTCCGCCAGGGAGACCAATGGTTTCAGGGAGAGGCAGTTTAACTGAGCCTTTATCGGAATTTCTTAATCTCTATTTGAAACCTCTCCTGGCTTCTGTGAGATAACGTATCCAGGATACCACCCAATTTCTAGGTATCATCTCCAACCGTCAGCTGGAACCAGGTTGGCTTCTTTGCACATTAGATGTGACTGCCTTATACACCAATATTCCACATTGGGTGGGGCTAGTTGCCCTGCAATATTGGTTGGACCAAAGTGCTTTATATCCACCATGCTTTAATACTCTTTTGGTATGTATGACGGAACATGTAATTACCAAAAATGTGTTTTATTTCCATTGACAATGTTATTGGCAGTCACAAGATACAGCAATGGGGACATCTTTTGCCCCCATTTATGCAGATCTGTTTATGGCCTACCTGGAGACCGAAATGATCTATAATCCCAGTCATAACTATTTGGGGGAAATACATACTTGGAGACGATACCTAGAGGATTGTTAGTTGGCATGGAAAGGGGATGTAGCTTATCTCTTGGAGTTTGTTGAATACCTTAATCAAAATAAATGGGGAATTGAGTTTAAGTTCACTTTCGATTCAGATGAAATTACCTTATCTATTTGGGGGAAATAGATATTTGGAGATGATACCTAGATGATTGTTGGTTGGTATGGAAGGTGGATGTAGCTTATCTCTTGGAGTTTGTCGACTATCTTACACTTTAGTCATAGGTGACTCTATAGTCAGTCACACTGATGTCTCTCTCACCATGCTGAGCAAGGAGAAAATTACAGTCAGCTGCCTGTCGGGTACCAAGATCCACCACATAACGCATGCACTCAAGTCACTCCACAAGTACAAATACGACTCTGTCATTGTCCATGTTGAAGTGAATGACTTGAGATGTACCTCCCTAGACTACATGAAAAGAGACATGGAAAGGCTCTCCTGATCATGTGGCCCAAGCAGGTATGACCCTAGCCCCGAGTAGCATCCTGCCTTCACCCAGAATGATAACACAGTATAAGGATAAAATGACTGACTTCAACAACTGGCTAAGCTTCTGGTGTCATTCAAAGGGGATCCAGTATCTGTCTGCCTGGGACGACATGATCGACAAACCACGATGCTTTGCCAGAGATGGTGTGCACCTCTCAACCCTGGGATTCAGGTTACTAGCTAAAGCTCTTGCCATCCCTATAGTGCCTTTTTTAGGCAAGGTTTAAAGGACAAAAAACACCACCGTAACAGATACAAGCATGCAAAATCTGAAGGTAATGCTACTCAATGCTAGAAGTCTAAACCTCAAAATGCACTCTCTTGAGGCACTCCTAAAAATGGAGAACATCGATATCTGTGCTGTAACTGAGACCTGGTTCAAGACTCCAGAGAGCACCCCTCCAATACCAGGCTACAACTCTTACTGCAGTTTTCGGCCACAAAACCAAGACTGAAACACTAAAGGAGGAGTGTCCATATTCACCAAGGACATTCACACCTCCAGGCTAGTTGCCCAGCACAATACATCTGAAATTCTCCAGGTGCAAATAACACTAGGTAAGACTGCAATCCAAACTGTAGCTTGCTACAGATCCCCCACCATGCCCCAAGATTCTCACTACACCTTTCTAAACATACTGAAAAATATTAAGATACAACCAAACACCCTAATACTGGGGGATTTTAACTACCCTGCCATTAACTGGGAAAACTACTCGGGTACCAACACCTTTTCCCAACGGTTCTTGGAATTCATAAATTCCAGTGCACTGGATCAACTAATCCACTGCCCCACCAGGGGCTCCAATATCCTACACCTGGTCATTACCAACATGGGAGATAGATGCTCCATACCAGTGGTCACCCCCTAGGGACCAGATGACATCCTGGGTTGTGTACACGAACTCCAAAATGAACTGGCACCTAACCCAAGTGTCATGTTTAATCATAGCCTCACCTCAGGCTTCATGCCCACTGAGTGGCGCACAGCTATGGTTATCCCACTCCACCTTGGAGCCCGGGAACTACCGCCCATAAGTCTGACGAGCCTGATCTGCAAGGGCATGGAATCCATTATCATGGAACTTATAAACAAAGACATTAGCAACCTTCAAACACTTGACACCACCCAGTTTGGATTCATGAAGGTCCGATCTTGTCTTCTGAACCTGACTGACTTCTTCAAATCAGTCTCCAAGAGCTGTGGACGAGGGTAAGGCGGTCTACACAGCTTATTTGGACCTCGCCAAGGCCTTCGACACCATCCTCAACTCTGGAATCATAGATAAACTTACTAAGCTGAGCATAAATCCCTACATCACTCGATGGGTTGCCAACTGGCTTACTGGCAGAACCCATAGTGTAAAAGTAGCCGACTCCAAATCCAGCTCCAGACAATTGACAAGTGGAGTATATGAAGGTTCAGTCCTGAGACCGCTCTTGTTCGGCATCTACATCTCTGAAGTACAGGCCAACACTAAGGGACTCTGGCTAACAAAGTTTGCAGATGACTGCAAACTGGGAGCCATTATTGAATTCCAAAATTATGTGGATAGTCTACAAAAGGGCCATACAAAAAAAAGATGCTTGGTGCCAGAGCCATGGGCTCAAGCTTAATGCCAAGAAATGTATAGTTATCCACTTTAGGAAAAACCATGTACCCATGAATTACCATATAGGTGGCAGTATACTAAACACCGAAAGTGTGATGTGAGACTTAGGGACACAAGTGGACAGTGGTCTCACCTTCGATAACCACATTGCCACAGCAGTCAGGAAATCCTTCTATGTGGCACACCTCATCACTAAGGGCTTTTCATCCAGGAAAAAAGGAGGTCATTGTCCCACTGTACTCATCCCTTATTAGACCCATTATACAGTACAACGCCCTGTTTGGTATATACCTCACAAGACATCTGCAACAGCTGGAAAGGCCGTAGAAATACCTCACTAAATGAATCACAGGCCTAAGGCAGATGCCTTATGCTGACCGTCTAAAAAAACTCCAGCTATACTCTGTGGCATACCATCTACTCAGAGGCGATCTCTGCTTAACATATAAGGCCATGCCAAAACCTGAGCTGCTGGGCATGCTCCACTTAAAGAAATCCCAAACCCTCAGAGCCACATGCTCCAAGGATCTAAACCTTGTCATCACAATGAACAAAACATGCTGGAGGGATAGGTTCCTGAACCACAGACTCCCCATATTCTGGAACAGACTGCCCATACATGTCAAGCAGAGCGCCTCCTTGGCCCTCTTCAAAAGGAACCATGACGACTGGATGGGAGATATTTAATTCACTCCAAGGATCACGTCAGTAAAAAAAGGTACAGGAAAGTAAATATTGTGGGAAGAAATATCTGGGGAATTGTTTGGCTAGGCTTGTATAGGCCCCTAGGGCCGACAGCCTAGTACCAACCTATGACCATCACGAGAAATTAAGACAATACTCTCAGTACACAAATATATAAAAAATATCCCCAATATAATTCCTTACTCCATGCTAGTAGTCTCCATCTGCCACACGTGATACATAACATCCCTAAATCTCAGTTTCTGAGAGTAAAACATATTTGTTCCGATAATAATACTTTCCACAAATACAGGTTGGACCTAGCTAATCAATTTCGAAACAGGGGGTATAACGTGGGCAATATTGCCATGGCTAGCAATTGGGCATCGACACAAGCCAGGGAAGATCTTTTACAGTATAAAAACAAGGATAAAATATTAGAGAATCAAGATGTTTTAAGAACGGTTACTACATATGGACGCAATACTAAAGCCTTCATGCATATTATCCAGAAACACTGGAACATTTTGCTGTTGGATCAGAAATCAGCCTCTAAGGTGGGTCAGAGATGATGCCTCTCCTTTCGATGTGGTAAAACTTCAGGCTCACTTTTGAGTCATTATAAACATTCTTTCCAAGTCTCAGCTGGACCTGTAGAAAAAATGCTATTGGATGACAAATTGTCTGGTACTTATCCATGTGGTAATTGCACACATTGCTCTAGAATTTTCAAAATTAAGGAATTTACTAGGCCCAGTACTGATAGAGTTTTTGACAAAGTTTCTGGCCAACTGTAGTTCAGATTGGGTGGTGTACTAGGCCTCCTGTCCTTGCTCAGCTTTTTATGTAGGACAGACATCCAAACCATTACGGATCAGGATTTAAGAACATATGACTGACATAAGGAATCAAACTTTCTAGTGCACTTTATAAACACATACTTAAGCACCCTTCTGCCTCCTTTTATTTTATGGTCATTGATAAAATGAAAGGAGATAGGGCTCTCAAAAGTGGTTGGTACACATTTTTAAACAATAAGGAAAAGAAATGGATAATTAAATTGTGTGTCCTTTTTAGCCCTGGTTTGAATGAATATCTCTAGAATACATCCTTAATAGGAATTCATCAAATGTATAATGATGTGATTGGTTTGTAATTAATATGCTTTAAATACTGCTGCTCTGATGTCGTTTCTTTTTTACTGATTTTGTTCATGTGCTGAAGAAGGCTAATATAGCCAAAACTAGTTTGCTGCCTTTTCTAGAGCACTTTTGTGCTTTACTGGGGGTGTTGACACTCCTAGTTGCTTGAAAATGTTTAATCAATACATTTACATTTATTTGGCAACTTCCACTTAGTGCTGGCCCTATTTTTTCATAACTACTGTTTTTTTGGGGGGGGCTCTGACACTTGCCATACCTGCGAGGAGTTTGGATTGTCTGGAAATTACACACACACTCAAAACTAGCAAATCTAAGGGAGGGGAGGTAAACTACTAACAGTAATTCTACTAAGAGACTACAGGAGCAAAACCTCAAGATAACCTAAGCTAAGTTAACAAAATCAAGTTAAAGTACATAACTGAAGCAAGAACCTGATGGGTCATGTCTGTAGCAAATGCGTGGCAAATGAGAACTGAGGGATAGAGGGCAGCAGGGGATTGGGGGGAGAGAGGAGCTTGAGACTTGCATCTGTCTGTGCTAAGCTGCCAGCTCGGATCCGATGTTGGATCCAAGATCCTTCTGTGAGAATAATGACATAGATAACTTCAGGTATGTCTGTTTACCAGCATTTGGTTGAGACTGTTTATTTTGTTTTTTGCCAAAACTGGATGAGGGGTTAGAGAATCCTTTAGAAAATTTGGAAAAGGAGGGCTGAAAAAAATCCTGCCCTACTTAGTAGCTGTCATAATAATATAACCCTTATGTACTTTAAATAAAATTTGTAATGACGTGGTACCTCTTATTTACCCAGATTATTAAGTAGATTTTTAAGTCTGTGATTTTATCCAAGACAATATACTACATGACTGGAAATATATCAACCTCAGTCCATTTGGCAATCAAAAATATATATAAATACATACATATACACTTTGCATGTAAAAAATCAATTGTAAAAATCATATACTGTTTTCATAACCTATTGTTAACAAAGATCGCTTTTGTCCTTCTAGACTTCTTAATCGGTGGGCCGTTATCGGAGTTTGATATTTCCTCCACTGTGGTGCTGTCTTGGAGTTGGTAAATTTAAGTAGGGGATGTGGGGGGCAAAGCCCCCCCCCCCATGTTGGGGCGTGTGGCGGGGCAAAGCCCCCCACTTCTGTCAGTGTTTAAAGTACTGAATTTTTTTTTTGCACGGAACACTGACTTCATTCCCTGGGAAAGAAATCAATGTTCCGTCAGTTCGCTC
This sequence comes from Protopterus annectens, assembly GCF_019279795.1. Taxonomy (NCBI): domain Eukaryota; kingdom Metazoa; phylum Chordata; order Ceratodontiformes; family Protopteridae; genus Protopterus; species Protopterus annectens. Next base: position 627,416,260 of record NC_056735.1, on the reverse strand, counting down.
TTTTGAGATTTTGAACATTTCAGTTCGATTAAATTGCATTCGGCGTTTTCAGCATTTGATATGCTGATATAGACCCTAAAAATCAATTTAACACAGCTGGTCAGTCCCAAAAAGTAAAACAAGCACAAATTCTCTACAGAAAAAATGAAGTTTTGTCTTACCATAATGTTCCATCTGAGTTGTTGATCTTCTTCCACAGATCACTGATGGGTTCGGTTCAGAGCCCTTGGAGCAGAGTCAGCCTAATACCAAGCTCGCATACACCAAAAACACTCGAGCTAAGCTGCTACCCACAATGCCTTTCTCTCCCAGTTACCTCAAATTGAGTTTGCATGCAACATATAGAAGAAACAGAAAGACAGAGGCCATCTCTGAGCAGAAACCCTGAAACGCCACAAGGACCCAGAAGATCCACCAGGAGCCCTTGGTGGGGGACGGTGGGAGGGTGTGATGACTGGAAGAAGATCAACAACTCAGATGGAATGTTATGGTAAGACATAACTTCTTTATCTGAAGTTGTTAATCTTCTTCCTATTCATCACTGATGGGACAGAATCTCAAGCTACTTGGAGAACCTGGGTGTCCATTATGGAAGAACATTCTGGAGAACCACTGAGCCGAAGGCCGCTCTTCCTCTGAAGACCAGATCCAATTTGAAATGCTTGATGGAGGTATGGGGTTTAGCCCAAATGGCTGCTGTACAAATGTCATCCATGGAAGCCCTGGAATAGAAGGCAACCGAAGTTGCAATGGACCTAGTTGAATGAGCTTTGATTTCATCAGGTTTAGATTAATTTGTAAGGGAATATGCAAAGGTAATGCAATCCAACTGCAATGGTGGTGCTGCGGTAGCGTTGTCGCCTCACAGTAAGATGTTGTCCTGTTCGATTCTCAGCTAGAGTGTCTTCTGTGTGGAGACATGCGTGAATGGGTGTACCTTCGTTGAAGGTTGTGCATCAGAGCTGGCAACTCGGCACGTAAAAATCTACTGCCAATCATTAGTGGACCGGAGTTCAGCTGTGGCAACCCCTAACCGGGAAAAGCTGAAAGACACAACAACAATGACAATGCAATCTCTGAGCCATTCTGATAAAGTAACTTTTGATACAGCACATCCCAGTCTAGGACCAGAAAAGGAAATTAAAAGGTGGTCCGACTTGCGAAAGGACTTAGTCCTGTCTAGATAGAAACGTAGTTGTCTATGTACATCCAATGAATGAATCCCCTTTGAGTAGTTTGGGAAAATACAGGGAGCTCAATGGACTGATTAATAGACAAGTCAGAAACCACTCTGGGGAGAAAAGATGGGTTAGTACGAAGGGATACTCTGTCCTTATGGAAGATTAGATATGGGCTCTTGATGCATAAGGCTTGTAACTCTGATAGCCATCTGGCTGATGTGACCGCCACCAAAAACAAAGACTTCCATGACAGGAATTTTAAATCACATATCGCGGTAGGCTCAAAGGGAAGTAGAGAGACACCAGAGAACATGGGAGAGATTCCATGTCTCTACAGGCTACCTGAGAGGAGGTCTACTATGGAAAACTCCTTTGAGAAAGGTCTTGCAGAATCGGGTGGAGATAAGAGGGACTCCATCTTGAACCGTTATGGAAATTGGAAATAGCTGCTAAACAGTAGAGGCTGATGCCCCATTGTTAAACAACTCAGAGAGATAGTGAAGAATGGTGGCTGTGGGAGTTGAAAAGTGGTCTACCATCTGATTATTCAACCAGATAGTGAATCTTTTCCACTTATCTCTGTAGTGTTTTCTGGTGGATGGTTTGTGGGAGGCCAGAATAATATCCCAGACAGAAAAGGAGAGGGTTTCCTGAATGGCGACTAAAGGAAGTGGAGAAACCAAGCTGTCAGCTTGACGGTGGATAGATTTGCGGGAATCAGCTCTTGTGGGTGAGATATTAGGTCCTGACAAGTGTCCAGGATCCAAGGAGGTTGTAATAGGTAAGGTCGGAGGAGGGGAAATCCACACTTAAAGCCAGAAAGGGGCAATGAGGATCACCTTGCTTCTCAACCGAATAGCTTTCCTTAGAAATAAGAGTATCAGAGGTATCGGAGGATAAGCATAGAGGAGACCTGTGGGCCAACCGTGAGTCAAAGCATCTCTCGGTGACTGACCGTGTGGGGGAAAGAGGGCAAAATAGCTGTTGCATTTTTTGTTTGAGGGGGAGGTGAAAAGATCACAACAAGGCTGGCCCTAACGGCTGAAGATTTCTGCCGCTACGATCAAGTTGAGAGACCACCCGTGAGGACGGAGGATGAATCTGCTTAGTCTGTTCTCATTCACGTTGGAGCTCCCCTGGATATGCGCTGCGATTAAAAAGCAGTTGGAAGCTATCGCACAATGCCAAATTCTCATTGCCTCGCAATATAGTGGGTAGGATTTGGTCCTTCCCTGTTTGTTTATGTACCAGACAACCAACATATTGTCTGACTGGATAGCAATTGTTCCTGACGGAAGGAGCGGATGAAGTGCCTGCAATGTTAACAGCACCACTCAACTTCAGGACATTGATATGCAAGTTGACCTCTAGTTTGGACCACGTGTCTTTCCCTGGAAGTGCCCCCCCCCCACCCTATCAGGGAAGTGTCCGTGGTCACCGTGGCGCTGGGTTGGGGAGTATGGTAGGGGCGACACCAAAGATTTTTGTCTGTTCTCATCCACTAGAGGAGATCTTGCTTGCAAGAGTTGGTGATGAGGATCTGTGCATTCAGGGGGTGGAGATTGGATATCCACTGGGACAAAAGGAGCCATTGTAGTAGTCTCACATGCAATCTTGCTAAAGGGACAACTGGAATGGCTGCCGCCATAGACCCCAGAGCCTGAAAAACTTCCCTTGCAGACACCTTCCTTCAACAGAGTATCACTTGTATTTGTAACCGTAATCTCAGAAGTCTGTGAGAAAAAAGAGAGACTTGGTTTGTTTGAATGTTGAATATCGCTCCTATAAATTCCAATTGTTGGGTGGGATGAAAGTTGGATTTTTCCCAGTGAATTGTGATGCCTAGAAACTCCGACAGTGCTATGGTATAGAGTAGGGCCCTGACCAGTAGGAGCTTGGTGGGGGTGGAGAGGAGCCAATCGTCTAGATACGGAAACACCTGGAATCCCTGAAGTCTCAGATGAGCTGTCACCACTGCTAGGCATTTCGTGAACACTCTGGGGACCATCGAGAGACCGAATGGCAGGACTCTGAATTGGTAATGACTGACTCCCAGCCGTAAGCGAAGGAGACTCCTGGAGCATTTGTCCATTTTGATGTCGTAATACGCATCCCAGAGGTGTATTGAGCACATCCACATACCCTCCTGAAGAAATGGAAGAATGGATTGAATCGTGACCATGTGGAACTTGGTCTGAACTACTGATTTATTTAGCTGGCTGAGATCCAAAATGGGCCTCCAGTCCCCAGTCTTTTTTGGCACCAAAAAGAATCTTGAGTAAAAACCAGATCTGCACTGGTCTGGAGGGACTTGCTGGATGACTTGTTTTTGACACAGCTTTCTTATAGGTTCATAGGTTCATACTAGGCTATCTGCCCGAGGGCATTTACAAGCCTAGCCCATCGTTTTGTGGCTTACGCCACCCCTTTAGTATGGGGAACTATACCCATTATTTTGCTGTGCCTCTGTCGAGCAGTGACACTGAGGTAATCCCTGGGGTATATCTGCGATCTCCCATCCATTGGTCAAGATTTCTCTTGAACAAGGCCAGCGAGGTGCTCTGCCTCACATGTACCGGGATTTTGTTCCACAGCATAGGGAGTCTTTGGGTGATGAATCTATCCTCCAGCACGCCCTATTAATAGCCGTGTCGAGGTTTAAGTCTCCGCCCTTGTGGCTCTGATGGATCTAGATTTTTTGAGGTGAAGCATATTCATCAAATCTGGGTTTGACATGGCCTTGTATGTTAGGCAAAGGTCACCTCTGAGCAGGCGGTAGCGACTGAATAGAGCTGGAGTTCTTTCAGTCGGGCAGCATAGGACAGATTTTTGAGACCCTTTATCCTTTTGGTGAGGAACTTTTGTGGCCTCTCCAGCTGCTGCAAGTGTCAGGTCAGATACATTCCGAATGGGGCATTGTACTCAATCATTGGTCTGATGAGTGATGACTAAGGGAGACTATGACCTCCCTTGATCTAGATGAGAATCCCTTCATGATAAGGTGGGCAATGTAGAAGGTCTTCCTAACTACTTTAGCTACATGGGTGTCGAATGACAGACTACTATCAACCTGGGTCCCCAGGTCCCTGATAACTTCTTCTGTGCTCAGTGGATTGCCACCTATTTGGTAGCTAGGGTAACCTTGTTTTTCCCGAAGGGTATGACTATGCATTTTGGCATTTAACTTTAGGCCGTGGCTCTGGCACCAGTTATCCGTTTCTGTGAGACCCTTCTGAAGGATATCTGTGTCGGATGTGTTTTCTACTATGGCGCCCAGTTTGCAGTCATCTGCAAACTTTGTCAGCCATAACCCTCCTGTGTTTGCTTGTACTTCGGAAAAGTAGATGCCAAACAAGAGTGGGCCCAGGACTGAGCCCTGTGGGACACCTCTTGTGACAGGCTTTGAGTCTGACATGGCGCCAGCAACTCTGACCCTGTGGGTTCTGTCACTCAGCCAGTTTGCAACCCATCTTGTGATGTATGGGTTAACATTTAAGCTGATGAGTTTTTCAATGATACCCGAGTGGGGTATTGTATCGAAGGCCTTAGCCAGATCGAGGTAGGCTGTATGGACTGCCTTTCCCTCATCAATGGCTTTGGTGACTGTTTCGAAAAAGTCAACCAAGTTTAAAAGGCATGATCTGCCTTTGACAAAGCCAAACTGGGTTGGATCCAAAGTCTGCAAATTCCCTATGTCTTTATTTATGAGGTCCATTATGATCCTCTCCATGGCTTTGCAGATAAGGCTTGTCAAGCTAATGGGCAGTGCGCCACTCCCTGGGTACGTATCCAGAGGTAAGACTTTGATTAAACAGCTGTCCTAGCTGTGGGTTTAATTCCTCATTGAGTTCGTGGAGCACACAGCCGGGGACACCATCAGGTCCCATGGATGCTGTGTTTTTTGCTTTGGAGAGAGCAGTTTTCACTTGGGCGCTGGAGATGTTTGGGGGGCTGCAATCGTTTGGTATAGATATCTCTCCTTTTGGGGGGGAGAAGTTTGCACTGAACCTGTCAGCCAGTATGTTGGCAATGTCTGTAGGATCAGTAATCTTCACATCATTTTGAACTAGTTCTGAGCATATCTGGGAGTTTCCTTCCAGGTTTCTAACATAGCTAAAGAAGGCCTTATGATTGTCTTTTGAGTCTTTAGCTATTTTTCTCTCGAAATTTGCTTTGGATGATTTTATGAGAGCTCTTAGTTTTTTACTTATAGTGATCAAGGGTGTCTTACCTTTTAAGGATTTTGCTCTATCTTGTAGTAGCTTCCTCCTTTTGTTGTAGAGTTTGTTTATGGCTGGAGTCCACCAGACTGGACGCTTGCCTTTGGTACAAAGAGTCTTTGTTTTGCTTGGTAGAAGGCATTTGTAAGTGATTCAGCGGCTTGAGTACTGTTTTCCGCCGGCTCGGGGGCCTTAAAGGAGACCACACTAGTCTTTAGAAGTGTGAAGTCGGCTTTTGAGAAGTTCTTTACTGTGGTCTTTTTTATTTCAGGTGGGGGTGGGATGAGGACCTCCAGCGAGATTAGTTTGTGATCTGATCTCACCAGTGAGGGGTATACTTCTGGTGTTGAACATTGTGCTCCCATGTTCGTGATGATGAGATCAAGTATGTTATCTCCTCTTGTGGGGATGGTGACTAGTTGTTCCATGGCATTTGAGTTTATGAATTCCAGGAACTTTTGGGCTAGTGTGTTTGGGGGCTTGAGTAGTGTTCCCAGTCTATATTAGGGTAATTGAAGTCACCTAGTATGATGGTGTTTGGTGATACATTTATCCCCTCTAGTGTTTTCAGGAAGGCCATGTGAGGTTCCTGAGTTTGTGAGGGTGGCCTGTAACATGCTACAATTTGCAGAGCAGTCTTGCCTATGGTTAATTGCACCTGGATGGTCTCCGATGCATCGTGCGTTGCCACCAGTCTTGAGGTGTGGGTGTCCTTGATGAATATGGATACCCCCCGCCTTTCTTGGTATTGTCCGGATTTTGGGGCCGGAACGCATGATATGAGGTAAAACCTGATAGCGCTGGGGTGCTCTCAGGAGCCTTGAACCAGGTTTCTGCCACAGCACAGACATCGATGTTCTCCATACTGAGAAGGGCCTCTTATTTCAGAAGCTGCCTCTTTCCTTTGACTGGGTGGAACATCGGGAAGAGATTTCAGAGGTCTTGGGTAAGAGATTAGGGGAATGTAATAACCTCTGGAAATTATTCTCTGCACCCACTGATCGTTTGTAATAGAGCGCCAGGCAGCTTGGTGCAGAGAGAAACGAGCCCCGACTGCTTCCAGAGGAAAGCAACTGGGCAGAGCTTCATGAGCGCTGATAAGGTTGTCTGAAGAAAGAATCCCTGGAGCCCTGATTTTGGGGACCCCCTCTGCCCCGAAAGGGACAGCTTCCATTATTGGAACCCCCTCTGCCTCTGGGGGAGTCCTCGCCACATGCACTACGGAAAGAGCCTTAATATTTTTTGTGCCACAGCTTTCCACTCCTCTGGTTTATGGAGAAAGAGCTGTGAGACTTGGAAAAACGTTGGCCAATGGCAGACAAGGTTTTTCCATCCTGCTCGCACCTGGCTAATGTGTCCTTCACTTTAGAACCGAACAAAGCGGACGTTTCGATAGGAGCATTTAAAAAGGAAGACTTGAAGGAGTCTGCGAGGTCACAAATGCGTATCCAGGCATGGCGTCTCATAACTACACCTGCACCCGCAGCTCTAGCTGCCCCATCGGTTGTGTGGGACAGCAACCTCATGGACTAGTTGGAAATCGACTCTAGGGTAGCAAGTTGGGATCACGTGCCCCATCCGAAACTTGAACCACGAGGGTCCCAGAGAGCTCAGATATGAGATCTCTTTGGCGCCTTGTAAAATGTGCAAAGTAATTCAGAGACCTAACAGCAAAGGTCGCTGAAGCAAAAACTCTCTTCCCTAATATGTCCACCGCCCGGGACTCTCTGTTGAGTGGGTGGACAGCAGGACTTTCCTCCGCAAGATCCTTTTTCGTGGCAGCCGCCACCACCATAGCGTCTACTGGTAAGCCTCTCAACCAATGTGAGAGTATCTTGCCTGGTCTCCGAGGAATGGCCTCAACAGTATCAGGGTTCATCCATGCCCGTTACACGATGAGCTTGACTAGGTCATCGGCGGGGGTGGGGTGGGGTGTGTCACCTAAGAAGTACAGGGCCGAGAGCGGAAGGCCTGCAGAAATATGGATTCCTCCGAAGGGTTGGAGGGCTTCCATTCACCTCTCTGCCTCAAAATTTCCAGGATGTCTCCAAAGGAGACATCAGGGGGTGACTGTGGGGGACCCCTAGCCATCATCATAATCCATATCTTCAGTGAGAGACTCCTCCGGGGAGTCCATGTGTTTCCTCTTACACGTTTGTTTCAGAGGAGGTTCTTCAGTGGGAGCATCTGAAGAGGACTCAGAAAGGAGATTACCCTGTACAGGGGTTTCCTGAGGCTTGCGCTCTCAGTGTCCTGGGGGGGGGGGTGGCCTGTGATAGCTGCAGCTCAGAAGGAGCCAGGGGAAGGTCCGACGTAGGAGGAGTGTTTCCCAAAGCAAGCGCCCTCTCCATCACCAGGAAGTCAGGCCTGCCCGAAGAGGAATGGTAGCCCAGAACCGAGGAAGACAATGTCCCAAGCAAAACCGGGACCAATGAAACAACCAGAACCGGTCCTGGAGCCAAGGGTTCTACCCCCCATGCATGAGATTGAAGAACCGAAACCCAAAGGGGCCTTGGAGCTTCAGAGAAGGTCACTGTCTGTGCCGAGAAGAGGATTCCTCCTGCAGACGGAGCTATGGGCCTCAGAATCGAAGGGTCTAAGGGAGGAGAATAAGTGGGAGTCGCAGGGGCAATGGACATAAAGCCCGGAGTGGGATGGGTTCGAGGAAAATTCGTAATTCCCCCTGGATGTCAGCAGCTGATGAAACAGGTGCAACACGTCTGATTCAGAAAGGCTCCTAGTGGACCTTACTGACACTCCTGAGGGTGGAGTCAGGTCGGCCCAAAAAGGGGCTAAAGCCTTGTCCAGAAAAAGGATCCAAGGACGGGGGGTACCGGGTCCGAGGTGAAGTAAAAGTCGGCACAGAGGATTCCAGTTTCGAGACAGGCAAAAGTGGAACTATTGTTGCCGAAAAAGGGCTCGGAGTCGAAGTGATAGCTGGGGTGGAGGTCATTATTGGCTCTGATGGAGTCGACGGTACCGATCTCGGAACAGAGATAGGGAACGACGGTGCTGAGCTAATGGCAGGCAATAAGGTAGGGTCCGAAACCAGTCCATGCCGAGGGTGGCGCCGATGCGGAAGTCATTACAATATCAGAAGAAATCAGTGGAGCAGAGCTCGGAACAGAGGAGGCGATCTTGTGCCCCGTGGAAGTTTTATGGGCCTTGTGCTTATGAAGCTTGCCCTTCTCATCGGCCAGTGAAGAAAGGTCTGAATGGGAACTTTTTTGTCCGCAGATTGAGGAGTTGAGACTGATGCAGAAATAGCCTCAGAAAATGGAGAAGGAAGCAGGCCTTTCAGAATAAGTTTATTCTTTCTTTCATTCAGTGTCCGCTGACTGAAACTAACACAAACCTGACAGGGAGGTTTCACAGGTAGCTGTGGAACCCCCAGACAATAAACACATTCCTCATGTAGATCGCTGTTGGGGAGTTCCCGAAGTTCCTTTCTTTTCAGACATACCAAAAAAGCGAGTAACTAATCCAAAAAGAGGTATTGAGAAGGAATGAAAAGAAAAGAAAATACCAACAATGGTATTAAGAATACCACAAGGGTAAGGAAGGGCGTTTACCAACAATGGTAAGAAAGAGAATACCCGTGGGTAGAGCTAGTTAAGAAAACAAGAAGTATAGGAGTTTTGAGAGAAAAACTTACAAAATACTGCAAAAATTTAAAAATACAATACTAAGCTGGAGGGCTTGGTGAAACTCTGCTATACGGCTGTGCGGCAAATGAGATCTGAGGTAACTGGGAGAAGAGCATTGTGGGTAGCAGCTTAGCTCGAGAGATTTTGGTGTACGCAAGCTTGGTATTAGGCCGACTCGGTTCCGAGGGCTTGGAACCAAACCCATCAGTGATGAATAGGAAGATGATTAACAACTTCAGATAAATGTTTTTCAATTACTTTAAACAAGTTTTAAAACTGACAAGAAAAAAGTACTCTCCTGTTCAAAGTACAGTTAAGTGTCATGACAGTCCTTTAAAACACAAACTCCTAGATTATAAAAATAATTTTGCCAAACAAGTAAGTATGATAAAACAATATTAAATGTGGAAGGTTTCTCTACAAAGGAAACTTAGCTATCCAGCATGAGCTGACCATTAATACTCTGTAGCCCAGAGAAGAGCCTGTCTTTGGCAACAGAAAAGCTCTTAAAGGCTTGGCGGCCAAACCTGTCTTTTTAGTCAGCTCAGCTTGAGGTTACTGACAGTTTGGGCATGTGGAAGGGGCCCTGAAGGTTTGGAAGCTGACTTGCTGCTATATCCTTGGCAGGACATAGCCCATATTGCTAAGGCTTCTGCAGCAGTGATCAATATGATGAACATCATTCGCTACGATACCCCACTTATAGATTACTGAATTGTCGGCTACTGGAAAAGACTTAAAATATGGCTCTGGAAGACCACTACTGTATTCCCCTCCCTCATCATGCGAGTGATAAAGGGTGATTTGCCTATCTGTACTGCACATTGCTAGATATTCCTTAGCTCACTGCACATGTATAGGGGCACTGAAAGCCTCCATAATTATAGGCTCATAAGTGTGGTCTAGGCTAATGGCCCTGTAGCCTTTACAAGCCTAGCCCATAGGATTACCCTGGCATTGTGCCACCCGACCTTAGTTCCCAGTGCCTCTGTCGAATATAGTCACTGGAGTGATCCCCGGGGTGAATTTTCTATTTCCCATCCACTCATCAAGATTTCCCTTGAAAAGGGCCGGTGAGGTGCTCTGTTTGACAAGTACGGGAAGTCTGTATGGGAAGTCTATTCCACAACATGGGCAGTCTCTGTGTTATGAACCTCTCTCTCTCCAGCATGCTCTGCTGATTGTGGTAATGAGGCTGAGGTCTCAGGAGCATGTAGTGCGGAGGGACTGGAATTTCTTTAGATGCAGCATTTCTAACAGAGCTGGGTCAGACATGGCTTTGTAAATCAAGCAGAGATCACCTCCAAGTAGGCGATATGAGATATAGAATAGCTGGAGTTTTTTGAATCTGTCCATATAGGGCAAGTGTTTAAGTCCTAGGATCCTCTTTGTGAGGTACTTCTGCGGCCTCTCCAGTTGTGGCAGGTGTCTAGTGAGGTATGTGCCAAATGGGGCATTGTACTCTATGATTGGCCTAATGAGGGAAAAGTAGAGGGAGACAATGACCTCTTTCTTCCTGGATGCAAAACACTTAGTAATGAGATGTGCCACAAAGAAGGACTTTCTGACCACAGTGGCAATGTGGTGGTCAAAAGAGAGGTTGCTGTCAACCTGTGTTCCCAGCTCTCTCATGTCTTCTGTGTTCAATGGACTACCATCGATGTGGCAATTCACGGGAACCGGGTTTTTCCCAAAGGGAATGACGACGCAATTTTTGGCATTGAGCTTAAGGACATGGTTCTATCGTAAGTCGTTTGTCTCAATGAGACCATTCTACAGGCTTGTCAACATCACTTGGGGAGTTAATAATAGCTCCCAACTTGCAATCATCTGCGAACTTTGTCAGCCAGAGTCCCTTCATGTTGGCCTTGACTTCAGAGACATAGATACCAAACAGGAGAGGACAGAGGACCGAACCCTGTGGGACTCCACACGTGACTGGTTAGCAGTCTGACTTGGAGTCAGTTACTTTCACACTTTGGTTCTATCTGTGAGCCAATTTGCAACCCACCTGGTGATACAGGGGTTGATGCCTAGCTTAGTGAGTTTTTCTATGATTCCTGAGTGGGGAATGGTATCAATTGCCTTGGCCAGATCAAGGTAGGCTGTATGAACCACCTTGCCTTCATCCACAGCTTTGGTGACTAACTCAAAGAAGTCGACCAAGTTAAGCAGGCATGACCTACCTTTTACAAAACCAAACTGTGTGGGATCCAAAGTTTGGAGATTCCCTATATCCTTGTTTATTAGATCCATAATGATGCATTCCATAGCTTTGCACATCAGACTCGTCAGGCTAATGGGGCAATAGTTCCTAGGGTCTGTAGTCACTCCTCCTTGTGGCAGTGCACCATTCGGTAGGGACAAAGCCTGAGGTGAGGCAGTGATTTAACAGGGCACACAGGTGAGGTGCCAGTTCACCTCACCTGTGTGGCCTATTCAAATACAGGTGAGGTGAACTGGCACCTCACCTGTGACTGAACAGGGCACATAGGTGAGGTGCCAGTTCACCTCACCTGTGATTGAACAGAGCACACAGGTGAGGTGCCAGTTCACTCTGTAGTTCATGTAGAACACAGCCAGGGATATTGTCAGGTCCCATAGAAGCTGTATTCTTGGCCTTGGATAGTGTTGTTTTAACCTATGCAACAGTAATACTGGGTGCTTGGCAATTTACTGGTATTGTGATTGGTCCTTTGGGGGGAGTAGGGGTAAAGTTGGCAATGAATTTGTTGGCCAGTATATTGGCAAAATCTGTTGGCTCGTTATAGGAGGTACTATTGTGCAGTAGCTCAGAGCAAATCTGGGTATTGCCGTGGAGATTCTTTGCATAACTATAGAAGGCCTTGTGGTTGTCTTTACTATCTGCTGCAATTCTGTTTTCATAGCTAGCTTTAGAGGACTTGATGAGGGATCTCAACTTTTTGTTGAGGCTGATAAGGAAGTTTTTCCAGTCTTGGGTCTTCACCTTATTCTGCATCAGTTTCCTCATTCTGCTGTAAACTTTGTTTATGGCAGGGGACCACCAGATTGGCTTCCTTTTTTTTTTTGGAGGAGAGCATCTTGGTTCTATTGGGTATGGCGAGATCCATGCATTTGTGTATGTGTTTGTACAACACATTGGTATATGATTCGGCGGTCATGCAACTATTCTCCGTTTGGATGGGTGCCGTGAAGTTAGCCACCTCTGTTTTTAGGAGCCCAAAGTTAGCTAGTTAGTTAGTTTGGAGAAGTTTTTCATGGTGGGTACCTTTGCGGGGATGGGGGTGGGAAAGGATCTGGATTTCCAAAGTGATTAGTTTGTGGTCGGATCTAACCAGGGAGGAGCTGACTATTGATGTAGAGCAACGGTCACCCATGTTAGTAATGACCAGGTCAAGGATGTTGCTACATCTAGTGGGGTAAGAACGAGCTGGTTCAGGGCACTGGAATTAATGAATTCCAGGAAACGTTGGGCAAGTGTATTGGTACACGAGTAGTTCTCCCAGTTAATGGAGGAGTAGTTGAAGTCGCCCAGTATAAGAGTGTTAGGTTGGACCCTGACATTCTCCAGGGTGATTAGGAACATAGAGTGTGAGTCTTGGGACATGGCTGGGGACCTATAGCAGGCTATGACCTGAATCGTTGGCTTACCCAATGTTAGCTGCACCTGAAGTTATCTCTGATGTGTGTTATGTTGGGCTACCAGTCTGGAGGTGTGTGCATCCTTTACGAATAGGGAAACACCCCCGCCTTTGGAGCTTCGGTCCAAGTTCTGAGGCTGAAAGGTGTGGAATGAGTTATAGCCTGGTAGTGCGGGGGTGATTTCTGCTGCCTTAAACCAGGTCTCCGTTACAGCACAAATGTCAATATTCTCCATTTTAAGAAGAGCTTCAAGCGAGTGCATTTTGAGATTTAGATTTCTAGTGTTAAGCAGCATGACCCTCAAACTGCATTTGTTTGCAGCTGTTATGGTGGTAATTTGGTCTTTGGAACACCGCCTAAAAATGGCACTATAGTGGTAGCAAGAGCCTTGGTCAGTATCCGGAAGCCCAGGGGGTGACAGATGAGGGCCATCTCTGGCAAAGCATCGAGGTCTGTCAGTCATGTCATCCCAGGCAGACAGATACTGGATCCCCTTAGAATGACACCAGAAACTTAGCCAATTGTTGAAATCAATCATTTTCTGCTTGTACTGTGGTATCATTCTGGGTGATGGTAGGATGCTGCTCAGGGCTAGGTTCATACCCGCCTGGGCTACATAATCCAAGAGCTCCTCCATGTCTCTTTTCATGTAGTCCTAGGAGGTACATCTAAGGTCATTCACACCCACATGTACAATGACAAGAGTCATATTTGTACCTATTGTTGAGAGACCTGAGTGCATGCGTTATGTGGCAAATCCTAGCACCTGACAGGCAGATGACTGTTACTCTGTCCTTATTCAACCTAGTGAGTGGGACATCAGCATGCCTCACTATCGAGTCACCTATGACTAATGTATTGGGCATGCTGTTTTGCCTTAGGGGTTTTGGTCGAGTGGCACACTGTATAGGAGAGTTATGTGTCTCGTGATTAGTGTTGTGTTGTGGTGGTCGAGTGCATTTATGCCTTGGAGGCCTCTGCTGTTTGGGTAGATTTTTATTGAGAGCCTCCACGAAAGTGGGTGTGTGGTTTGTGTTTTTATGTGAAGGCAGTGCTGGGGTGTGTTCTGGAGGGCTGTGTGTTCCGTGTGGTGTGGTGCAAGTGTTGACCTTCTCCTCTTGACCAGCTATTCTAGTCTTGGCTGGAGAGTGCATGGCTTCCAGTTTGGATATACAAGTGCATCTCTCAGAAGTCTGGGTGTTGGGAGGTAAGAGGAGAGGGCTGTCAGTGTACATGAGGCAGTTGCTACATTGCCTCAGGATGCCCAAGTTCACCAGGTTAATAGCGGAAAGCACAAGGAACTGACCTTTAGACATTATGCATTGCACCATGAGATGGTTTTCTGACAAATGCAAGATGAGGAATGGTCTCAGCTTCCTTGCCAGAGTTTTCAAGTAAGTTCACAGCCTAGGTTGTTTATAGGCAGTCACTCTCCTGAGGAGATGAGCTTTTTAGTTGGATAATGAAACCGATGAAGAGGTTTCTCCAATCTATTAGTGAAACATGAGTTAAGATACAGGACTGGTTCTGCTAAAGAAAAAAAAAGCCCACAGTGAAAATGGTAGAGACCATCCATAACTCAAGCCCAGTGATGAGGATCAGGCAGTAGCTCTATGAGAACAAACTATGCAGCCACTAATGCCTCACCATCTAATGCACAGCTACATATGTTCAGTCACAGGAGCAAAATAGTGAAGACTGCAAGCATGATCAGGCCTATGATGAGCAGAAGGTTCCAAACATGGACATTCCACTGCTTCCCTACACTGGATGCCAAAACTATGACGTCCCAAGTTCTCGCTTTACGCACAAATGAACTCTGAAGTGTCCAATTATGTCCCAATACAGGCAAGCAATAAAAGTGCCTCAGAGAACCACTGCCAGTTTACAGGGATACCCACAAAGCAATGAACAAGTCAAGAACCTTACCACCAGAGCAGATCATTAAGGTAGGACATCACATAAGTCATTAGTAAGTACTACACAATCACTCTGCAGACCATTACAAGCCTAGCCAATAACCTCTACTCAAAATTTCTCTCAAGATTCAAGGAGGGTGAGACAAAACAGACCTAGGCAGAATTTCAGGCTTCCCATCCAATTATCTAGGCTTACCCTGAAGATGACAGGGGTGTTATTTTTGACATGCAGTGGAAGTTTGTTTCAGATGTGAGCATATGCAGGGCTATGAATCTGTCATATCATTGTGCCTTTTTAACAGTTGATGAGGGTTCCTTTAACTGGATATTTGAGGTGCCATTCTTTCTACAAAGGACAGGAGGTAAAATAGGAATGGACCTTTCATGGCTCAAAAGGCTAGACACTGATCTTCAAAGGAGGAGTTTAAAAGAGATGCAGTACAAAAAGTCTACTAGTCTGACATGATAACCAAGATTTTTGAGGCCACTGATCTTTTCAGTTATGAATCTCTGAAATCTCTCAAGCTGAGTGATACGTTTAGACATATGCATGCCAATAAGTGCGTTATATTCAATAATGGGTCAGAAGAGATGTGAGTAAAGTGGAATTAAGATTTCCTTGGATTAAACAGAGATGCCTTTGGAAACTAGGTGAGCCTGATAGTGGGCTTTCTGAACCAGTGCTGAGACTCAATGGTCAAATGATAAGGAATTATTAAAAAGAGCACCTAGATCCCCTGACAACAGTGGGGGGTGGGGGGGATCTTACCCTGTATGATATGTGACAATGTTCTATTTACTAAAATGAACTATAATACATTTGTTTCAGAAGGAGAGACATGAAGTTCCCTTCCTTGCAAAGACTTTTGTGCAATGAAATATACCCTGGTAAAAGCACCAGCACTCTGTACTAAAAGTGTTCCCACCACAGTCAGCTGAAAGAACCTTCTGTGAGGATCCCACTTAATGATTCACAAAAAGGTGTCCATCAAAAGCTAGCTCTGTGACAAAGATGAGTAAAACCTTGACTACAACCCAGATGACATGGACTCAAACAGTAGCCAGTGCAATGTAGAGGTCAGAAAGGGTATAAGTGAATGGCCAGGCCAGGCCTGCCATTCTGGATGGAGGGAGGTGGTCTAAGCCACTTAATGCTAATATCTGCTAGAGGGCAGGTGCACACAGCATTCTGCTTTTGGGTCACAGTCATGTAATTTGCATTTGCCAAGTTGCCTTTACACAGCAGCCTTCATGTAGCAAGTATGGAAGCACACCTGCATTGAGAGGGTACATAGGAGGGAAGCAAGTGTAAACAGGCCATAAATCAGTAGGTATGTATATCAAATGTCAGACAGTAAGACTAGGTTGTAATGGTAAAAACAAAACCATCATGGTTGCCTGAAACACAGTCATGTTGTGATTAGCTCTTGTTCCTTAGGGAAATGGATGAAACAGAACTACTGTGGCATAACAAGATAAAACAGCATAACTGTATAACTGTATAGTAAGTAACTATTAAGAACTTCACATATGAATGTGCTTAATAAAGTGATGAGATCAGAGATGAACCAGTAGATTCCAGTTTCCTTCAACGCACGGAAGGAATCAGAGTAGAATCCTCTGCATCTCTTGGAAGAAGGGAAGGCCTCTACAGCTCCTCTGAGTACAGTCAGGGTCTGTCATAAAAGTTCAGCGAAAATGACTTGAACTTGAATGGAACTTTTTGGGGAATGACTTAAAATATCTAAGCCATGGTTCTCCATTACTATGTCTGCCACTTAAATATTCTTTATAACAGCTTCCAAAATATCAGCAAGCCCACAGAACAGCCCCATCATAGCAGCTCAGAACTACTTGCAGGTGTTGAACCAGAACATTAGTCTTATTAAAGTGACTTGGTTGATACGACAAAAAGATGCAAAACTGCTAGATGCCTGAAAGCCCTCTCCATCCAATGTGAGGAAATGGACAGGCTTAGAATAAGCAAAACTGGATAAAGAGATATAGTACAATGGTGTAACAACCTACCATAACAGTAGTCATTTACTGATCACTGTTGCAGCATTCTAATACTGTTGGGTTATCTCTCCAAATAACCTGGATATCTGGTCAAAGTACCAAAGCCAAAATCTTCTACAGAGCCAAATGATCAATGCATGATTTAAGCCTTTGAGTGTACAGGTACATTAGCAGATGTATGAGCATGAGATCATCAGACTATCTCAAAGCCAGGAGTCCTGGAGCTACCTGAGGAAAAGCAACTTAAAATGTCAGCTAAGAGGATGGACGGTACAGAATGGCATCCCATCTGTCCATAAGAAAATACAGGACAACTGATGGGAAAAAGGGAAGGAAAGAAGGGTGAGTAATACAGTGATTCTTATATTATGTCCTTCCTAATATCACTGCTGTAGTATTCCATTACTTTTGGGTGATTCCCAATAATATTTAGAAAGGGTGGATGGATTAGGTATAAGGGAACTGTCAATTAATTTAGAAAGAGCAAATCTGGCAAAGGAGTCTCTGGATCTTGAGAAAGCATCTACCTTATAGTGTTTCATGAAGTGTGTGCAAAAGACTAAGTGGCTGCTTCTAGAATAGTCCTAGAATCAAATAATTTTGTAAAAGGCTCCAGAGGAAGCAACTGCTCTAGTGGCATCGAGTTACCAGAGAAAGTATTTACCATGGTGGAATGGAAATGTATTTAGAAACTGAGCATCCAAGTGCTCCGGATTATGCGGAACGCACCGCATTTAATGAAGAGTGAAGCCACTGTTCCGCACTGAACAGCTGTGGCTCCGCTACAAAGCATTTGATTGGTTTGTATACCACAATTACTGCCAATCGGCATTGCGGTATACAAACCAATGCATAAAAATAATGGCTTGAAAAAGGCTTCCAGGAATCAAGGATTTTACTTTTTAGGTTTGACTGACTAGATGAAAACACTTGGCTGGAAGAAGGAAGGAAGGAGCGGCTGGCTGCAGACGAAGACATCGGGGGAGAAGACGGGAGTCGGAAGTGGAAGTTAGCCTGCCTGCCAGGAGAGGTGACTCGGCGAGAGGACTCTTGTTTGCTGTGTCGAAACAAAAGGGCTGAGGTTTATCTTTCTGCTATGCTGCTCGACAACCGGGAGGAATATCAACTTTGTGCCATGGTGGAATTGGATTATTTGTGCTTGGATTGTATTGCTGAAGTGGTACCGTGTGTATAGGCAGAGCAGAGGTAAGTGTTTTGGGCTTTTAGCAGTAATGGTTGAAAATATTTCCCTTTAGAAGTGGTATGCTAGCACAGATCCTGTTATTTTAGCAACTTTCTAACTGTGTAAGTAACATTTAGTCTCAGTATTTTTGTGCTGCTTGTCCCTAATAGGTCTCTGAAGTGATAGATAGTAATTTTGTATGCCAACACAGATCCTGTTATTCTAGCATCTTTCTAAGTTTAAAACAGCAATATTTAAAGTGTCTGTTTCTACTGCTTGTCCCCCTAGTATGCCTATTTTTTGGGGGAGAAACTGTATGCCAAAATAGGTCCTTGTTCTAGCAACTTTCTAGGTTTATAAGAGCAGTTTTTAAAGTGTTTATATGTTTCCGCTGTTTGTCCACTAGTACGTCTCTGAAAGGAATTGCCTTTTTTTTTTTTTTGAGAAACTATGCCAAGACAGGTCCTGTTCTAGCAACTTTCTAGGTTTATAAGAGCAATATTTAAAGTGTTAGTGCCAGGGAGGGTGGCCTAATGGTTAAGGTGTTTGCCTTACAAACACAAGGTGCAGAGTTTGAATCCAGTTAGCTTAGTACTAATCTATGAACCTATTAACCTTGTATGTTTCTGCTGCTTGTCCCCCTAGTACGTCTCTGTAAGTAATCGCCCCCTTTTTTTTTTTGAGAAACTATGCCAGGACAGGTCCTGTTCTAGCAACTTTCTAGGTTTATAAGAGCAATATTTAGTGTTTGTATGTTTTTGCTGCTTGTCCCCCTAGTACTTCTCTGAAAGTATTTGCCTGTTTTTTTTTGAGAAACTGTATGCCAAGACTGGTTCTGTTCTAGCAACTTTCTAGGTTTATAAGAGCAATATAAAGGTGTCAGTTTCCGCTGCTTGTCCCCCTAGTAATTCTCTGAAAGTAATTGCCTTTTTTGGAGAAACTGTATGCCAGGACAGGTCCTCTTCTAGCAACTTTCTAGGTTTATAAGATAAATATTTCTAAGGTTATAAGAGGAATATTCTAGCAATATTTAAGTTTATAAGAACAATATTCTAGCAATATTTCTAAGGTTATAACAGCAATACTTCTAAGCTTATAAGAGCAATATTTCTAAGCTTATAAAAGCAATATTTCTAAAGTTATAAGCAATATTTAAAGTCTCTGTGCTGCTTGTCCCTCATGTTGGGCTTTGTCCAGTTTTCTTGCACTAAGAGGTTGAGAAGCATGTCCAGATGGATGTCAAAAGTGAGTTATAGTAATGAGATGCTTTAACTTATCCAGTTTTGTTTTTGGTAGAACTTTGTGTAACTTGATATTGAATTCTTTGTCTTAACTGGCACATTCTTGTAAAAGCAGAGAGGGCCCTAGTTTTAAGTACCTTTTTAGGCATCTTTGCCAGGCCTACACCTGGCTGTAGGACAGGGGTAGAACACATCTAAAGTGGTGAATGTAAAATGCAAGTAGTATTGTCATGATGTGTGTTGCAAGTGCCTTTGTTAAGCTGGATGTGTTTATCCTTGGCATGGATTTTGAGATGATCAAGGGTGCTTTGAATACTGAATGTCATGAAAGTCACTCTTCCCTTTTGCAACACTGGTTAGGTGGGCAAGTGAGCACCAGAGGATTGAAAGTGTCGTCGAAGCAAGGAAGTGAAGCATGCAGGCCTTTATAGTAAACAAAAGGAGCAGAGATGAGCAAGAGAAGAGGGTGCAAAGTCAGGAAACTTCCAGTGATTTGGGTAGGTTATGGCCCTATTGTCTTGTATCTTTGCTACTGAGGACATTTTCAAATTTTCCTTTCTGCACTACAGCCCCATTTGTTTCATTGTTTAACACCACTGTTTTACAAACCTGCTAGGTACAGACTACCCAGATTACAGTGAGGACAGGGATGTAGATATAGATCGCACCCCAAAGAAGAGAAGATGCACAATTTTTCAGCCAAGTTGGGCAAGTGCCTTTGACTGGCTTTCTATGAGTAGGCGCAGAGTGAAATTTGCCTTCTGCAAGACTTCTAACACGTATTTCAAAATCCATCACAGGGGCCGACATGATCAGCAACATATGCCAACAGTGAGAAACACAGGCAGAATTGCAAGCATGCAGCTGGAAGATCTATGGTGGATTTCTTTGGACCTCAGAATTTAACAAGTACAAAGGTGGTTGAGGCAGAGGTTGGTTTTGTCTCCTTGCTAAAAACAACTTATTTGCAGCAGAACACATCCTGAAATTTATGAAGAAGTGTGGAGAGGATCAAGATGTTATCCGTAAAATGACATGTGGAGCGATAAAGGCATCATGCATTTCTGGGGCCTCATTACCAGAATGATGCTGCAGCAGCCTGCCAGAAATCACAATTCTGTGAGTATATGGACCAAATCACAGACATGGGAGATGACAAACTATTAGTCATCCTTGTTGGTTATTTTGATGAAAAGGCAAGCAAAAATGTGATAAGGTCCCTTCATATGCCAGAATGTGTGTCAGGAACTGGAAAAGCAATGTTTGATTCTTTAATGTCCACTCTGACATTCCAGTTTCCAACACTGTGGGCTTTTCTTCAGACAATGCTGCCTCAATGACTGGAAAACACAATCCTGTGCTATCTTGTTTAAAGGAGACGAAGCCCACAATTATTAACATGGGGTGTCTCTGCCACTTGGCAGATCTCTGCAGTAAGGCTGCTGTAAAAGCACTACATTCACCAGTTAAAGAACTTGTATCAGATATGTACTGCCATTTCAGTTCTAGTACACAAAGACAACAAAAACTGTGGGAATTTGCTTTGTTCACAAATAATGACCCCCTCAAGATCATTAGACATGCACCTACTAGATGGCTCAAGTCTTGGTAAGGTTATTAACAGAACCCTGGACATGTGGCCAGCTCTTAATTCGTATTTTCTGTCTGCAGAGCCAAGGTCTGCTAAGATAGACTTAATTTCTAAAAACCTGCAGAGTCATGAAGTACATATGATTTTCATGTTCCTTAAGTATGCACTGGAACCCTTACTGGAGTTCAACATACAGCTTCAGAGCAGAGAAAGTCAGCTACTGACACTGCATAAACTCTTGCAGCAGTACGCTGCAGACGACTCAGACCTGCAGCTGCTGGCAGACTAATCAAACACAGTGATGTGTCAGTGCTGACTGACAGTAGCTGCAGTCTACCAAATGGTGAACTGCGGACTGGCTATGAAGTCAAGCAGTACATGAACAGCCATGAGGAGGATATTGCCGGCACAGTCATTGAATTTAACTTTTACAAAAAAAAAAGTGCAGCTTTTTATGCTGCAGTGCTGCAGAAAATGCTGAAAAAGTTTCCCATGCAGGATCACTTACTGAAAGATGCCGCATTACTTATTAATCCAGCCAAAAAAATTGGACATTTCTTCAGGACTTGTCAGAGATGTTGGCTTCTGTCTGGGTGTATGTGAAAATGATGCTGAGGCTAACGACTAATTGAAGAGTTCACCCAATATCAGATCGAGGACACGGGGAATCTGACATGCCCAGTAGAGGGCCCCACTCATGTGTGTCACAGTACTGGGCACATCTTCTGAGGGACCTTTGCACTGAAGGGAAACTGCCACTCTAAGCAGCTGATGATGAGCCTACTTTACTTGCCACACTCTAATGCACAAGCGGAAAGAGCATTTAGTATGGTGCAGAAAGTGAAAACTGAACTGCTTCGGTCTCTGAGTGTAAAAACACTGAACTCTTTGTTGACAGTTAAAATGAATGAAGAACTGGATATCTGTGATATTAAGCTGCCAAAACATGTTTTAGAGGTTGCCAAGAAAGCCACAGCAGCATACAATAAGTCTACATCTGACGTATGATAGGATGCTGTTTAACTTGGTCTAAACTTTGTGTGACTTGTAATATGTCTGTTTAGAAAATGTAGTAAATGTGATTTTTATTTTTGTAAAGTGCTGTTTCATTTACTTATGGTGTGGTTATGGTACTGCAGATTATCAAATAAAGGTTTTTGGATCTGAAAAGTGTGTTATTGAATTTTACAGTTCTACCATGCTCCATGGCAATGGCACCTTTTGCAAAGTGCGAAAATAGGGTGTTCCACATTTTGACCATGTGTCGCACATTGTTAGGGTCTGTGTTCCATACTGGCCACTTAAGAGGTTGAGACCTATGTTTAGAAATATACTTAATAATGATTTGCAAACAGACAGGATTGCCCAGCTTGGTCTACTGGAAGGAAACGGACAGCTGGACAGCTTTCAAAATGCCTTTGGTTTTAACCAAATAAAATCTGTCTGCACACACCCAGAGAATGAAGGATTCTTTTACCTTTGTTCTGAGGGTTTGAAAAGAAGGTGGGAAAACTTACTGCCTGGTTGAGGGACAACGCACTGACTACTGTAGGCATAAAGGAAGGACTGACCCTCAGAGAAACCCCATCCATAAGAAAAATAGGGAAGGAAAGAGAAGTCACAATGGCCAGAAGCTCAGAAATTCTTCTCGAAGTAGTAAGGGCTACTAGCTCAACAGTTTTCCAAGTAAAGAATTTCAGTGAAGCAAAAGCTGCTGGCTCAAAACATGGTTGAGCTAAGTTTTTCTGAGATGAAGTTTAGGTCCCTTGATGGAGGAACAGCCTTTCATTGTCAGTTTAAATGAAAGACATCCTTGAGAAACTGTTTTAGCTCAAGTCTTGACAGCAGTGGTGGGTCTAGAGGCACTCATTCAGATAAATGTGCCTTAACAGAGGAGGAGGCTAGATGGATTCTTATCAGCTCACACAAATAAGACATAGTAGTTGGAACTCCAGTTTGCCTAGGATTCTGCTTGTTCATATGTGTGTACTAGGCTAATGGCCCTGGAGGCTTTAAAAGCCTAGCCCATAGGATTACCCTGGCATTGTGCAACCTGACCATAGTTTCCAGTGCCTCTGTCGAGTAGAGCCACTGGAGTGATCCCTGGGGTGAATTTTTTATTTCCCATCTACTCATCAAGATGTCTCTTGGAAGGGGGCCAGTGAGGTGCTCTGTTTGACATGTATGGGAAGTCTATTACATAGCATGGGAACTCTCTGGGTTATGAACCTGTCCCTCCAGCACGTTCTGTTGATTGTGGTAATGAGATTGAGGTCTCTGGAGCGTGTGGTGCGGAGGGATTGGGATTTCTTTAGATGTAGCATTTCTAACAGAGCTGGGTCAGACATGGCTTTGTAAATCAAGCAGATGTCCCCTCTAAGTAGGCAATATGAGACAGACAACAGTTAGAGTTTTTTTGAGTCTGTCTATAAATGACAAGTGTTTAAGGCCTAGGATCCTCTTTATGAGGTACTTTTGCGGCCTCTCCAGTTGTTGCAGGTGCCTAGTGAAGTAGATGCCAAATGTGGCATTGTATCTGATGACTGGCCTAATGAGGGAAGAGTAGAGGGAGACAATGGCCTCTTTCTTCCTGGATGCAAAACCCTCAGTAATGAGATGTGCCACACAGAAGGACTTTCTGACCACAGTGGCAATGTGGTGGTCAAGAGAGAGGTTGCTGTTAACCTGTGCTCCCAGATCTCTTATAACTCCTATGTTCAGTGGACTACCATCGATGTGGTAATTCATGGGAACTGGGTTTCTCCCAAAGGGGATGACAACATATTTTTTTTGGCATTGTGCTTAAGGCCATAGTTCTGACACCAGTTGTTGGTCTCAGTGAGGCCTTTCTGTAGAATGTCAACATCACTTGGGGAGTTAATAATGGCTCAGAACTTGCAATCATCTGTGAACTTTGTCAGCCAGAGTCCCTTCATGTTAGCCTGGACTTCAGAAGTAGATACTAAATAGGGAAGGACCCAGGACTGATGCCTGCGGGACTCCACTTGTAACTGGTCGGCAGTCTGATTTGGAGTCAGCTACTTTCACACTGTGGGTACTGTGAGCCAGTTTGCAACCCACCTAGTGATATAGGGGTTGATGCCTAGCTTAGTGAGTTTTTCTATGATTCCTGAGTGGGGAATGGTATCAAAGACCTTGGCCAGATCAAGGTAGGCTGTATAAACCACCTTGGCTTCATCCACAGCTCTTGTGACTGACTCAAAGAAGTCGACCAAGTTGAGCAGACATGATCTACCCTTCACAAAAACAAATTGTGTGGGATCCAGAGTTTGGGGATTCCCTATATCCTTGTTTATTAGGTCTACGATGATGTGTTTCACAGCTTTGCATATCAGACTTATCAGGCTAATGGGGAGATAGTTCCCAGGGTCTGTAGTCGCTCATCCTTTGTGGAGAGGGATGACTATAGCAGTGCACCAGCCTGAGGTGAGGCTGTGATTGAACAGGGCACACAGGTGAGGTGCCAGTTCACTCTGTAGTTCATGTAGTACACAGCCAGGGATACTGTCAGGTCCTACAGAAGCTGTATTCTTGGCCTTGGACAGTGCTGTTTTAACCTAAGAAGCAGTAATACTGGGAGCCTGGCAATCTACTGGTATTGTGATTAGTCCTTTGGAGGGGGGGGGGTAAAGCTGACTCAGAATCTGTTGGCCAGTATATTGGCAATATCTGTTGGAAATAATCAGCCCTTGCAGATCTTGAACCCAGAATCATGTCAGCACAAAACCAAACAGAATTTTTTCCCATTTCAATAAGATTTTTCCAGCAGTAGGTTTTCTCACATCCTGAAGAACCTATTGCACATCCTCAGAAAACTGGTGTCTGAAAGGGATCATAATTTTATAATCCACACTGTTCAGCTAAAATAGGAGGTTGGGATGAACTAAAGAGCCCTTTCTTGTGTGAGCAAGTCTACTCTGTAAGATAACTTGTAATAATGACCCCTGGGCAGATGACAGAGAAGGGGAAAGCAATGCTGCCTGGGCTAAAAGGGAGTCACCAGCATGATTTTTGGCTTATCTCTCTGGATCTTTACCAAAAACTTTAGGCTTAGAGGAAGAGGGGGGAAGCATACAGAAATCTCCACTCGCAGGGAAAATGCATGGTGTCCGTCGTCCTGGCTTGGGGACAAGGAGTACTGGAGCAAACAGCTTGAGCTGTTTGCTGTGAATGGAGGCAAATAGGTCTATCTGACACTATGGTCTAGGAAGACCTCCCTGTTCACCATCTATTCATGAGGTCTTCCAGGGATCTGCTTAGAAAATCTGTCAGGATATGTCCTGGGAGGGAATGTAAACTGCTAGTACGGACAAGTTTAGTTTTACATCTTGTTCCCATGCTAGAAGAGTAAGTCTGTACAGTTGCTAGGACTTGGTCCACCCTGCTTATTCATATAACAAATGACTGTTATGTTGTCTATGGAGATCCTGAGAGGATATGGCTTCTATGAGGGGGAGAAAACATGCAGGGCTTGTATGAACGCTTTCATTTAATTCATACTAGTAGCACAGGGGGCAGTCCTGAAGTAAATTTTCCATCTTTAGAGCTAATCTGTGCTTGAAAATGAGCAGGGATGAACTGTATTTTATGTTGATGGGGAGTCTGTTCCATACCAGTGGTATCCTCTATGAAATACACCTGTCTCTTCAAACTGTTCTGTTGTTGCAGAAGAGGTTTAGATCCCTAGACCGAGTACTTCTGATGCCATCTGACTTGCTGATGTGCAGTAAATCCATCAGTAATGGGTCAGAGGATGCGTCGTATGCCAGACACAGGTCACATATTAGCAGTCTGTAGGATACTGTGAAAAGTGACAAAGCTTTGAGTCAGTCCATATAGGACATGTGGTTGAGGCTTTGTATCCTTTTAGTAAGGCATCTCGGTGGGTGTTCCAGTTGCTGCATTGTCTGAAAAGATACACGTCAAAGGGGGCATTATATTCAGTAGGTGGCCTAATGACAACTGGGTAAAGGGGGACATGTCATCTCTAGACCTAGACACAATCTCTGTGTTTATAAGCTGTGTAATTGTACAAGAATTTTCTTAGAATAATAAACACACGTCAAAAGTTAGGTCACTGCCCACATAAGTTCCCAAATTCCAAACAAATGGGTCAACTCTTATGGGAGTATTGCTAATGTGACAGTTCCCCTATGGTAGATGACTTCCCAAAGAATACAATAATACATTTTTTTGGCATTTAGTTTCAGACAGTGATACTGACACCAGTTATCTATTTATGACAAACCTTCCCGCAGGATGGCTAAATCATTTGAGGATTCAATGACTGCTCCTAACTTGCATTCATCTGCAAACTTAGTCGACCCGAGCCCTATGGTAATGGCTTTTACTTCAGAGAAGTAGATTTAACTTTTGGTCTTTCTTAACTCTACCCATTCTGGACAGTGTGTAATGACATCAGTGCAATATGTGTGCTTGTGAACAAAAGAACATCCTTCCCTGCAGGTGATCTGTCTGACATTACCCTGTGTGCCTAAGCTACAATCCTTACCTTTCATCTGGGGCCACGACCAGACAAGAAACCTACAGTTTTACGTGGCTGCTCACTCCCACATCCACCCCACTCCAATGACAGTCAGTTCTATGACTTGGACTTCATCCTTCAGTGTAATGGAATCAGCTATGGACAAATTTACAACACTGCTTTAAAAATCACCGACAGCTTGACAGTACATAATGTGAATATGTACAACTGATAAGCAACAGCCACAAAAAGTCTACAACAAATTACTTAATTTGGGTAATAATCTATGGACATGACACTGGGAAAAAAATGAGTTTTTAAAAAATGTACTGGGGCATCACTCAGCCATCAACAAATATCAAAGCATGGGAGCGGAATGGACCACAATATAATGCATCTTTAAAATTATAGCAGATCCACATAATCAAGTGAAAACATACTTCCTCTTTATTACTAACAGGATGCATCACACAGCCTTCTAGTTAAACATTATGGTATGAATAAGCCAAACTAACATTGTGCAGTATCGGAATTAAAAAAAATGTAGAATTAAGGGGATACTGCTGTTCAATTTCCACAAATAAGAACTGCAAGCACAATGACAGTAAGTGGTGTATTATAATTTGCTTTTCAATGTTTTTTCTTTTCATTTTCCTGACTCAGTCTTGGTTATCAAGTAATGTACACCAGATACACAAGTTATTTAGTTGGTTTGCTTGTTTAAGTTTGTTTTCTAGGGGTAGAGCACTGGTCCATCTGAACCATTTTCAGGCCAAGCCACTTGAATACTTGACACGTGTAGGAGATAATACAATACTTCAAAAGGAAAAAAAAATTTGAACCTTTGACAAAAAGAACATATACAATGCATAACAAGAGTGAGTAAAAGGTTTATCTAGGAGCTTAACAAAATAGCATGGTTACTTAATACAAACAAAATTGAAGAATCAATCATAACAATTGTGTTCAAAGCTTTGGATGAGAATCTTAAACATGTATAATGAATGTCACAGAACAGTATAGTATACTGAACTGACTGAAAATACTGTGTACAACAAACAACATACAGCATTTACAAAAGTAAAAAAAAAAGAAAGGGAGAGAAAAAAGGGGTTAGGCATATGGGTAGATCTGAGGGAAGTGACACTATGCTACAACAACATGGTGTGTTTGTAGAAGACATCTTAACATGTGCTAGATTGTGAGTGGGGTTTGGGAAAAAAACAGTAATATATGGGGTATGGAAGTAAATGCACCATGCATCTGTTAAAATATATATTTTTTAATTTTCATTTCAATTCACTGTATAACTGAATTGTGTTTAGGATGGAGGGAAGAAAAATGAAGGGCAGTGGTATGCATTTTAAGGAGCTTTGGTCTTGTTCCATTGTATATGACAGAAGACTCCATAACCAAGCCCAGAAGACATTGCACACTTTCAACATACTGTCTTTGTATACCATGGGGTAGCCATATTACAAACAAATACACTGGGAAACATTGTTGATTTAATATATTAAGGTATTTTGTATTCTAAAACCAAGACATCTTCAGAATACTTGCAACAAAAACTTTATAGCATATGACAATCCCATGGGATTGTTATTTAAATGAGTGTTTATCGTTGAGGTACGTATTCTGTAGAAGTCTTGGTTACAGACGAAGTGCTTAGTGTTACATTAAATTACTGACAATGTTTCAGAGTGTCTTTGTTCTTTGTTTTTTTAATTGGCGGATCTGTTATAGCATAGCTTTTTTTTTTAATAGTTTTATTAGTTTTAATAAAAGAAATTCATATATCAATCACATAAATTAACATATATGTATGAATACAGAAGTTGTTGAATTTAAAATTCAATTAAATACATAAAAGAGTTAAAATAAACAAACAGAGGTATTTACAAAGACATCCATTAAACCTTGCATATATGTGAAGAATTTAACCATATTAATTTGGTATCACATATTATTCAAAAAGACTGAAATTAATTACTGTGTTGATTCATTCTTTACCAACAAATTTTGTAAGTTTATCCACATGGTAATTATAGGTCTTTCTATAGGTTCTAGAAATTATGGTTTTAATTTGTAAACCACATACTTCAGTTAACATACTTTTAAACTCTGTGAAAGTGGGAGAGAATTCAGATATCCAGTTTTTAGTTATACTCTTTCTGGCCACCGCCAGTACTGCCCAGAGCAAAGGATATTTTACTCTTAACGTTGTGTGGTACAGGTGTATTGAAAAGCACTTGAGATTTGTTAAAGAGTAAAATTATCCATAAATAAAGCTTGTAATAGCTCATTTACTTGTTCCAAAATGTTTTAATGTTCAGGCAGTCAAAAAACGTACGAGCCCAATCTATGTTAATATCTGACTTACACTTATTACAAATATTTTGCCTCTTATTAATTTTATTCATTCTTTGACGAGTATAGAAGGATCTGTGTATAACTTTCCAGGAATATAACTTCCATTTAAGGGACAGAGTTGTTTTCCCTGCTGATTCAAGTATATTTATTTTATCTTGGTTACTGGGATATTCATTATTAATTGTGTGAAAATAATTCCAATAACTTTCTGAACATCCAAATGTTTCATCTCCAAGTCCTAAATATAAAAGAGAGTTTACCAGTAAAAGTTTATGTTGAAGACTAGATTAAAAATATTCTAGTAATACATATGTGTCATATTTTACTGTTGGAGATACTACATGTAATTTATTATCCGTGTAGAGTTTAATAGTTTGTATGTCTAACCATAGGAATTTATCTAGCTGAAATTCTTGTATTATTTGATCAACTGTTTTAGGTTTATTATTTGAAATCAACTGAAACCAAAACTTAAGATTACTTTGTGTGAATGATGCAATTTGTTCGAGACTGATGTTAATAAAGATTCTTGCGCTAATGCTATAGGGAACAAAATAAAAAAAACATTCCTTGCATCCGACATGCTTATATATAAAGTTTCTAAAATTTGATAAGATGCTGTTGATATAACTAGGAGGATATTTGGGTGTTAAATGAGTGGTAAAATAATCCTTTAATATCCATAACATTGAAATATTGTTTCTAACTTATATGGTTGAGGTTGTATTATAAAAATCATATCCGAAGCTTCCCAAAATAATTTCCACTTAGCTGAATATGTTGTATCAAAAAGTTGTGCTATTGCTCTAATCATAGAAGAGTTTGAATATAGAATCAGATCTGGGAATGCTATTCCACCCTTTCTCCAACTATTAGAGAGCTATTCTTGATTTTTTAGGAAACGAAAAGAAACTTAACATCAGAGAATTTAGTTTATTAATTAGGGTTTTATTAGGTAGTAATAAAATGGATTGAATAATGTATAGAATTTTGGGAAGGATTATCATTTTTATGATTGTTAATCTTTCTTCAGAAGTGAAAAACATTGTATTCCATTTCAATATTAAAGTTTGCATATTTTCATAACATTTATTTTAATTTAGTTGTATAATTGTTTAAAAGTCCTTAGCTAAGATAATTCCTAAGTAAGTCAATTGATCCGTAATGGATTTATTGTTTTTGTCATCAGTTGTATATATATTTTTATTGGAGTATATGGGTAAAATTTTAGTTTTATTATCATTGATTAACAATCCAGACACATTTGGAAATAACTTAATGGAGTCAAACGAAGAAAAAGAGGGGTCACTTCTCTTAGTGGTAATTAGAACATCATCAGCAAAAAGTTGAATTTTGGAGGTTGTTTCCTTATTAATCTCAAATCCTTCTATATTTTTATTTCTTATATTGTTAGCTCATGGCTCCATTTTTAGAGTGTGTAATAAAGGGGAGAGGGGACAACCCTGTTCAGTTCCTTTTATAATACATATTTTGGTTGAAGTATATGACCCTATTTTGATGTAAGCTAAAGCTCCTTGATACAAGTCTTTTAACAGTTTAATAAAGTTATCTGAGAAATTTAAACATTCTAATAATGTGAATAAGTAATCCCAATAAATTGAATCAAATGCTGAATTTATATCTAGACTTATTAAAGTTAAATTCTTCTTTTTTCTTTGAGCATAGTCAATCAAAGCCAGTATTCATTTAATGTCATCAAAAGTACTTCTGCTAGTTATAAAACCAGTCTGATCATCTATTAAATGTGGTAAAATGTCTTTAATCGGTCTGAGTATATATTCATGAACATTTTGTAATCCACATTCAATAGAGAAATGAGTCTGTAAGAAGAGCAAAATCTAGGATCCTTATTGGGTTTTAAAATGGGTGAAATGAAAGTGTATTGCCATGAAAGGGGTATTATAGTATTGGGTATGAACCAAATTATATACTTTATGTAACAAGGAGATATCTATTTTAGGTATGATTTTATATATTTCAGGTATAATTCCATTGTTACCTGGTGCTTTGTTTTAAGTTTATTAATTTGAGTTTGTATATCTGCTAAAGTAATTTGTTTATCTATGCTTTCCTCCTGCTGCTTGCTGAGTTTATTAAAAAGATTCTTATTAATAAATTATTTTATTTTATCTTTAGATTCCATATTGTATGTGGATTTATTAATAACGTGAAAGTGGTTTCTGAACTCCTTTATGAGATCATGCTATATATGTTTTTTAGGGGAGTAGATTTCTTTAATATGATTATGTTTATTTATTATTTTAGTTTTATTCTTAAGATTGGTCAAGTATTTTGAATTTAGGGAGTAAGCAAGGAATTTATATTTTTCTAAAGAGATCATAGTCTTATGATGTAATATAGCTCTGTAATCCTCAGTTAGTCTATTTTTTCTCTTATGTTTTTAGTAGTAAGCTCATCTTTACTGTTAAGATATATCATGTCAAGTTTATCTTATATTGTTTTTAGATCTTTATCCCAGGATTGCCTCTTATTATAATACCATTTATTTATTTGACCATATAAGTAGGATTTCATAGCATACCATATATAGACACCAGAGATGTCAGGAGTTGAGTTTGTGTTTATAAAGTTATGTATTTCTTCTTTTAAGAAGGTTTGAAAATCTTTTAGTTGTGTAATATAAGCTGGGATCCTTTTTATTTGTATGTTATGTTTACTATTGACATTAAATTCAAATATAATAGTGTTGTGATCTGATATCGGACAAGATATAATTTTACTATTTGTTAGATCATTAGTTATTTGCGTGGAAAAATTAGTCTATCAATCCTAGAATATGTTTTATATCTGTTGGAATAAAAAGTATATTATAGTGAACTTTGATCAGAATATTCATGTGCATCGTTTAAATGATATGATTCCATGAATTGTATTAGTTGTTTGGCTTGTGGAGTTATCTTTCTTCTTCCTAGAGCACTAGAATCTTTCTCATTTAGAATACAATTAAAATCATAAGCCATAATAATGTGTTCTTCAGATTGAGATATCACTTGATTTATATGTTGTTTGACAGTGGAGGTTCCAATACCAGGGATCCAGCAGTAATTTACTAGTATATACACTTTTTTATTTCTACAATAACAAGACAAAGCATATCTTTATTTTGAAACAAATTAATTATTCTAGGTATGGGGAGAAATTTATTCCAAAGAATAGCCACACTTCTCTTCTTTTTTGAGTGTTCTGAGCTTATTAGGACTGTGTATTTGTTAGTGTTCGGACTGTGTATTTGTTAGTGCTCATATACTTAATATTATCTTTCAATAAATGCGTTTCCTGTATGAAAATCATATTTGGTTTGTGTATGTCGAGCTATTTATAGAGGCTAACTCTTTTAATAGGATTGTTCAAACCATTTATGTTAATGGATAAACCTTTTAGAGTGACCATGGTATGTTAATCTGATGTAGTAACATAGATTGTATCCCTTCATTTTTATATAAATAGTTTATAAATCCCTTTTCTAAAAGAAAATTATTTAATCTGAAGACTATGACCCAAACTTTACAGTGAATGTCGGAGATCTTATTGTTAATATAATTAATGTTTTTATGTGGATGTACTGAAATGGATGTCAAGTGAAACATGTTACAAAAGAAAATACTTACAGTGACTTATCAAAAACACACTAGCTCCCCGCCTGGAGTTCTAAACTCCTTGTCCCAGTGACAGCTGTCACTTGGATAAAACCAACAAACTATAGCAGCAAAGCAAAGTGACCACAAGTTATTTAAGTAATGTAATTAATATTAAATAATATCATAAAAGTTGTTTCTTTTTTTATATTAAAGCATATATAAATTATAACTCATCAGTCATATCTACTCAGATTTAAGGAATAAGTAAATTGTATGTCAGAAACATAACTAAATACGGAGAAAAAAGCCTAAAGAGTAAGGCCAAGAAACATTTAGTTTAACATTTTATAACCTGTTATTCCCTTAGGAATAATATAAAACAATTTTGTTAAACATTAAGTTATGACCAGAAAATGTAATGAAAATCACAATATAAAAACAGTGTCTAATCATTATAATCCATTTTGTTAAACTACATCAAACTAACTTATTATACTTTATGATATGATAAATAGTTTCCTAATAATCCACAACTTTAAAGAATTCTGTGTAGCTGAACACTATAACCCAAAAAGTATAATCACTATTGCGATTGGAAAGGAGGAAGGAAAAAAAAGTTTCTGAAGTATTTAAAGACCAGTAGTACTAGCTACTAAAATTATATTATATCCAAATATTACAAAAGTTACCATTCATTTGTATGTAATATGTATACTGTCTACACAAATGTAATGAAGTTAACAATTATGTCATTATTAAGCATTAGCTCATACTCTTTCAATAAAATAGAACACATAACTTTTCCTGAAAAGAAGAGACATCATAGATTATTTTGTACATGTATTAATGGTGAACAATCAGTATTTCTGCAATACTTCCCTTTAACATTCTGCCCAATGTGTCAGTGAACTGTAACATAAATTCATGTACATTTATAAAAGTGATTCAAATATATATTTAGTTATAAAGAAAGCTATAAACCTGCTTATTTTCAACCTAACAAAAAAAAACTCATAAATCTAATTTGATTAAACATGTAAACCTGTCTTCTGACATTAATATAGTATGTAAATGAAACCATACCTCTTATCAATGAAGTTTGAACATAGGGCAGATCTTCATTTAAGCAGTAAGGTGGGCTGTTTGAATATCTAGTTGGCTATAAAGGGTTTTTTTTGTATTAGCATATCACCGAATGTTCTATTCAATAAGATATTTGACTGTGCAAAGCTTATTTTGACTTGATGTGATTAGTGACTCCAAAGGAAAGCGGATACAAAGATGATTTTTTTCTTCTTCATATTTCCCCATACTGTTGCTGTAAAAAGTTAAAATTTAAATATATTCTTTGTGTAGCACGATATCCCAGTCAGTCGACACTTTAATTATACTTATTAGAGGATAAGTTTATACATTAAGAAGTGTTCAAGTGGGAATTATGATTTTTGAGCATTACAGACTTGAGAACTTCCTGGTAAGGTTGTTTTTCGTTGTGCTGACGTCATTGGTATGCCGCCCATTGCTTCAAAGCAGTTCGAGGATTGTAGAGATAGTGCACAGTGCACGAA
Organism: Protopterus annectens; assembly: GCF_019279795.1. Classification (NCBI taxonomy): domain Eukaryota; kingdom Metazoa; phylum Chordata; order Ceratodontiformes; family Protopteridae; genus Protopterus; species Protopterus annectens. Next base: position 627,382,568 of record NC_056735.1, on the reverse strand, counting down.
GGCCTCAGAAGCTTGCGGATCATCAATGCGAGTCAAACCAAGACCCAAGATTGTCTCTAAAAGTCATCGGTGGGAAAATAGCAAAGAAAAGCAGTTTTTTCCAAATAATTAAGCTTGTGAAGCTGTCAGCTCATGAGTAAAGGGTTTTCGGAAGTGTTATCATTTAGCTGTACTGTGCCGTCAACTTGAAACAACACTGATACATTTGTATTGGTTAAATACAAGGTTATTACATGGAGAAACATTCAAATCATCACCTTTCCCACATATAATCACCAACATTAACAACCCACCTTACTAGGAAGCAAAAAAAAAAATAGTGACAGTTTCTCTGTTTTCCCTGCTTATCCTTTTAAGTGCAAGCATCACAAAGATATAGCTATATATCAGAGCACATTAAAACATAAAATACATCATGCCATATTAGATTATAGAAATATGAAGCAGGTTCAGAGAATAATTTAAATACATTTAATTATGGCAAATTAACTGTATGCATAAAGTAATACATCTGAAAGTTATGCTATAATGTGTTAATAATTGTTATATGAAGATATGATGTTTAAACAGAGACCAAATTGAAATTATAGAAAAATTACTGGGTGTTTATCGACAATACCCTATTATACTATGTATCCACCTCTCCTTCCCAGTACAATAATATTAACATAAAAGGGAAATTATGCATATATCTCTTTAACTAAAGAATCAAGTTACGTATTTTTCCCCTTTCCTTTTCTATTTTTTTCTTTTTTTCCACTTTCTTCTCCCTCCCCTCTTTTTTGTTTTATATTACTACTATGAATTTATGTTCAGTAATATAAGATGCTGTCACTGATCTCGTTTGTTTAAAGTATTTATATTCTTATATGACAACTACTTTATATTAGCACTACAAGATATCTAAATGGACAACATATAATCATTATTAAAATTAAACTAAAAGGATACGTATATAACTAAAGAATATTTAATTCATATGAAAATGAAAGAGCTTACCACATCAGGGAACAAAACAATGAAAAATGTATTTAACATGTTAATATCCATATGTATGACAAGGTAAGGAAATGAAATACAACTTAGTTCATTTGTTCTTTAGTTGTTTTAATTTCTCAGTAGTTTTCCAAGCAGACGATGCCAATCTTTTAAAAGAAGGACTAGCCCATTCCATCTCTTCCATCTTTTCCAGGATCTTGTGATTTTTTTATAAAAGTAAGAGCAGAGTCGAGGTCTTCAAATAGTTTGGGTCCCTCTGAGGTGAAAATCTTCAGTTTTGCCAGAAACAAAAGATAAGTCTTCATTTGCGCCTTCTTCAGTTCTTTTATTAGAGGTAAGAACAATTTCCATTTTGCTATTACTAAATATGAATAGTCATTATCAAAATGAATTATTGTATCACTAATTTTTATGGGAGATTTAGACCAGGCTGTCTTTAAAATTAGTTCTTTATCAGATGAAGAAATGAATTTAACAATGACTGATCTAGGTTGTTTTTTGCTGATGGTGCTTGCTACTAGACAGGGACCGGTGAGCTCTCTCTATCCCAAATGACATAGCTTCTGTAAGGTCTAGTGTTTTTGGTAGCCATGTAGTGAGAAAACCAGTCAAGTTGTTTTCCTCTATGTTTTCAGGTAGTCCAAATATCCTTAGATTATTTCTATGAGATCTGTTCTCAAGGTCATCAAGCTTATTTTGTAACAGTGTTTTGTTTTAATAAGAACTCCACATTATTCTCATTTTTATTCTACCATCCATATCATTCAAAGCATCCTCTATGCCAGAAATCTGGATTTTTTGTTGTTGTAAGTCCTTGTGGAGAAGATCCATTTGTTTAGCAGATTCTTCTTTAAAATTGTCTATCTTGATGTCAAGCTTGTCAATTTTTGTAGTTAGCACCTGGATATTTGATAACAGTGTTCGAAGTTCTTTTCTGAAAGTAGATTCCTGACTGTTAGTTTTTGTGGAACTCATGATGAAATGCTTCAGATGATGAGTAGAAACTTTCCAAGTGTAATTTTGACTGGAAAAGTTGCCTTCTTTCTATTTTTAAATATTCTTGTAAATGTGGTTATAAACTATAACTCTGTAGAAAAAAAATCCAATTTTTGGTTAGAAGACAAAAGCTACTCAGTGCCCATGTGGGCCACGCCCACAATAGCTTTTGTTTTGAGTGGCAGCTATATTATACTTCTTTGAACTAAATCAAATTAAGGAACTTTGTATATCAGAATAATAAGTACTACAGTTGAAGATTTGTTTTATGTCAGAGGACACAATGAAAAGAGTAATGGTGGTCTCCCTGCTGGTTCATTTAATATAATGCAAATGGATATTTTACATGGCAAACTGCTTGTCATATATAATTTGTGGAACCTTAGCTTTAGAATGGGAGCTTGTAAACTCTGTCTTACCAGTCACTAAAAGGCAGAATGATATGGGTGTGCATTTACCTAAAGTAAATATTATGTAAATATGTTCAATGTCTAGTTTACAGGGCAGATTGTGATTTTTTTCTCAACACTTACCTAAGCTGCAGACCAGATAACTTCACCCTGAGAGTCATGATCTGTCTTCCTGTTGATTTCAAAACTGCATTCTCTATTCTTTGTTTTAGTTCTTCTAGACCATAACCATGAAGCGCAGAAATACCCAAGATGTTAGGATCGGTGGTACAATAACTAGAAGAAATGAAAATGCTACTCTCAGCTTGTTTTATTTGTAAATATCACAGAATGGCATACTTAGGATCAAACTATATATAACCATGGTGAAAACAATAATGTACAATGGTTTAAAATAATACAGTTCATGTAAGAACACACCAAAATAAACTACTACCCACTCAGTGGTTTTGTATCTCTTACTGCCCATACACAAAACAATTACTCACGAAGAGGAAGTGGTCAGCATTTGTCAGCATTCAGAACTTCTTTTCTTTTACATTAAAATTAAGTATGTGTGTACATACAAGCATGTGCATCACACACTTGCTCTCTGCATATAACCATATTAGAACAAGTCTAGGTTCTTAGCAATTCATTCCTTTTGTCCACAGTTTCCAAACTTAGCAAAAGTTCAGGATCATGTCTGCTTACTGAAAGAGAACTACCTAATTTTTTCCACCAGCAACTTTGAACATGGAACACAATTTCAGCACTTTATTAAGGCCATGTCAGCAACAAGTATATAAGAATGTAGGCAACTTAATACATTACATTATGTACATAACACTAGATAATAGTAGTACACTAATGCAGGATATGTTTATACAAGAGGAAAGCATTTGCATATAATTATCTCTATATCTGGCATAGTCAGTTACCATACCAACTGCCAGACATGAGTGAGTAAATGACCAGATGAAATACCATGTTGCAAATAGTAGACTTTCAACAGCAAATGAGAGAAATCAGCATTTTGCCTTCATGTTCTCAGTAATAACCACACTTAAAACAGCAGCAAATGCATCTTCCATTATGCCACATTTATGAAGAAATGCACTTCTCTCTACATTATTCAGGTACTATAAAACTGGTGCTGTAACTTTAAATCTTAATATTGTTTTATACAAATATTTTTACAAAAATCTTCAGTTACAGATTTCTATCACAAGTTGCCGTATTTAAACTGCAATATTAAAACTTTGTGACTTTTCCAGACACCTGTGAACTAAGAAACGAAACGCACAAACCCACAAAAAATTTTAACTTGCAGTGCACAGAATTGGAATTTAGATGAGACAGTAAAAGAATATTACTTAATGGGGTGTAACAGCAGATACCTGGGCTGGATCTGCAGTATGAGCTCACAGTGAAAGAATTCTGTTAGCAAAGAAATTATTTCAGTTGGAGAACTTTTAAAGCAGAACCACGGAGTCTGCCCATTTTAATGTAACTGTAATGTACAGTATAAAAATAAAAGGCAGACAACTTCTGTTTTCTCCAACAATATTGGATAGATGAAAAGATAATCAACATAGTTAAAAATTGGTTAAAAATCAAACGGGAAAAACAGGACTAAAACCACTACTAACTAGATGATAAATAGCAGAAGGAAAGACATGTATTTATTACTAAAATCCCTCAAAGACTCATTAATGCAATGTGTTTTTTAAGCAACAGGTCCATTTTTGGGGGTATATTTCATTCACTGGTTCCCAGTCAAATACATTAAATCAGCTAAACAGCTGAGGTTAACAAAATGAAACATTAATTTTACAATAAAGAAGAAGCGCTACCATTTTTATGTAAAAATAAAGTTAAATAATGAAGTAAACCTTTTCAATGTCACAGAAAGAGATATGTGACATAATGCAATACTTGTTTTCATGACAAACTTGCATATCCTTATAAATGAAAATGGGGGGGGGGGGTTCAGAGAGTGCCAGATCTTTACAAAGCTAAACAACACTGTGTATAATCAAGTGGGTTGGCATGGTTAAGAAAGTACAGTTGTGTAAGGACTTCAGTAACTGTCCTTCTGATCACTGTTGCAGTATTACTGGCAGACTGGATATCCTGCCATGGGCTAGATGTATGTCTAGTCAGCATAACAAAGCCTGGGTGTCTTACTTTCTCACGGTACATTTGACAAACTTAAGCCCAAAGGCGGGCAGTACATAATATATGTACAGGTATAAATTACCAAAGGAATTACTTGCCCCAGACCAAAACAGTGAAGTAGAAGCAACTATATACATATGTATATGTCCTCAGATGAAAAAGAAAAAAAAGATAATGAGGAGGCCCACCTTAGCCAATAACAGACCAAACAAGTCCACAGGGGGACAGGGTACAGGGGATGTAATACTGCAAGGGTGAGGACATCTACTGTTATAGTATAGTAAGTTCTTACACAACTGTACTATGACCTACCAAGATCACTGTTGCAGTATTACTGACAGATGGGAGATTGGTAAAGCTGTTCAGAAAGAAGGGAGGAGAAAGAAAGAGCAGAGTTGTGAGCCAACAAGTCCTGCAAGATCATCCTAGCAAATCCTGCTTGAGCTCCAAAAAAATACATCAAGCTTGTAATGCTTAGTACATGTGTGGATAGTTGACCAAGTATCTGCTTAAAGATGACTTCTAGAATCTAAGCCCTTAGTTTCCTTAGAGACTGGCAAATCCACTTTCTTTTCAAGAAAAGCAATAAAAAGATGGTCTGATTTTGTAATGTCCTTAATTTTGTCCAGAGAGTAATTAAAGTTAAATACCTACCATAACAATAGACCTGTGTTGTCTGCTTCTGTCCTTCCTCAACATTTGGGACAAAGATGGGATGGTCTTCTGAATCCCCCTCCAAATGAATGGGACTCAGAAGTCTTGCTTTTGTGGACCTCCTCTGCTACAGGGGTGGCATAAACCATTAGACTTCCCCTTTTGTCTGGAACCACAGTTTCTTCCATCCCTCCCTCCCTTCTGGTCCCTAGAGAAAGACCTCTTGGGGATACAAAAATGTATTCAGGTTCCTAGAGAAAGACTTTTTGGGGGTAAAAAATGTATTCCTATGACAGAAAAGGTTATTCTGTCTTGCTCACTCCTGGAGAGCACATCTCTGAATCTTTGAATTTTTGTCTATAAAGAGTCAAACCATCAAAAGGATCACTGTGGAGCACTTCTAGATGTCCTTTGTAAAGTGACACAAGCACATCAATAAGTCTCCTTAAAGTAATAACTGTGTTTGCAGCTTTCAAAGAGCCTTTAGTCACATTGGAGATCAGGGGCATCGAGCACCTTCAGTTGCATTGAACAGCAGGGGCATTGAGGGGTTGGAAATCTTGTCATATGTCCCAGGTAGTTGAACGTTCTCAATGCTAAGGTAGCTACGTTGTAAACCCGCTTTCCAAACTTGTCCAAAGCTCTACACTCTCTGTTAGGGAGATGGACAGAGGAACTCTCCTCGGCCAGCTGTTTTTTTATGGCTGCTGCCCCTACCATAGAATCAACCACTTGGCCGTTGTTCCAATGAGTGCAATCTTTAAGCAAGACTAAAAATTTGTCTGGCTTGCCCAGGATGGGTTCAGCTACATCTGGTTCCTTCCATGTTCACGTTGAGATCAAGTCAACCATTTCATCTACAGAAAGACCACCCAAGAAGAAGCTGGACTGGACCAGAAGGCCTCAAGAAACACTAACTCCTCCTGGAAGAGAGCTTCGGAGGATCATCTGTCTTTCTGTTCCATAAGCTGAAGAATGGAGGGAGGACACAACATCAGATCCTAAGTTGCCTATGCACGTTCAATAAATGAATAATTCTTTCCTCTCTGTTCTGAGGACAGAGGAAGGAGGAGGGGAGATTGATAGACTGACTCAAGGACAACTCATTAACCCCTTGGGTATGAAGGAAGGTTTAAATCTAAGGATGTCCCTATCTTTGTGGAAAACAAGGAAGGGAGGAATGGCCATCAAAGCTTGCAGCTCAGATTCTCTTTTAGCTGAAGTAAGAGAGAGACACTAACAAAATTATTTTCTCAGTATAACACTTTAAGGAAAAACTGAAAGTTAGTTCAAGAGCTGAAAGGGTCATTTTTTTCCAGAACATAACTACAGGCCCAAGAAGGCAAAACTGGCTTTCTTGAGAGCCCTGACAGAGGATACCTTTCAAAAATTGAATGACCTCAAAGCATGCAGAAAGTGGTGGATTTACAGGTACACAAGCAGATATAGCTGACAAATGAGTTTTTACTGAAGGGTAGGCCACAGTTGAGAAACTCAAAGAAACCAAGAACAGTATGAATCCCCACTTGAAAAGGGTCCTGGTTCTTCCTTTGACACTGCAAGAAAATCTCTTCCATTTTGAAACATAAGATTGTCTAGTTATTGTTTTTCTAGCCTCCTGTAAAACCTAAAGCACTTGCACTGAAAACTGGTGCATAAAAGGAAATACAACTCTATCACCCAAAGAGTTAACAGCAGAGTTTGGAGATGAGTGTTAATGAGGGAACCCTTGTTCTAACAGGTCCATCCTGTGAGGCAACTTATAATGACTGCCACTGGCCAAGTAGAAAGAAGGGGGAAAGTACAGTTTTGTACCTACCATAAATGTAGATGTTCAAGTGTATACACTGCTGCAGTCATTACACACTTGGGTTATCCTGCCGTCAGGCGGTTCCCCAGTCGGCCTGAGTTCCAAAGTCTTGGTCCGGCGTCGGTTGCTGTCGCCTCCTCCCTGATGTCAGTGCGACAGGGGTATATAAGATGCAGCCGACGCCATTTTCTTCAGTCTTTCTTGCCACACGTCAGGGAGGAGGCGACAGCAACCGACGCCGGACCAAGACTTTGGAACTCAGGCCGACTGGGGAACCACCTGACGGTAGGATAACCCAAGTGTAATGACTGCAGCAGTGTAACACAATGAACATCTAGTATTGTCTGGGCCAAAAGGGCACAAACATGATTATTTTACTTGTCTATCATGATTTGAGCTGGACCTTTGGTGTCACTGGCAGGCAGGATAAGCTTATAGGAATCGCCCCTTCCAAAAAAAAAGACATGGCATCCATCTTCCATGCTTAAAGGCAAGGTTCCCTGAAACAAAACAGATGCAACTGCCTGTTGTGGATGGAGACAAAAAGATATATCTGGGATATATCCCATTGATGGACAACTTTCCGAAAGACCTCTCTGTTTAGTATTCATTTTGTGAGGATTTGCCCTGGACCTGCGAGTGTCTGCCACTGCGTTCCTTTCTGAGGGTATACATATTGCCTGAAGGAGAAGGATGTGCTGGATAGTAATCGTCCAGGCCATCAAAGCTAAGCTGCAATGGCAGTAAGACTTGGTGCCTCCTTGCTTGATTATGTACCACAGAATCATGGTGTTGATAATAAAGACCCTGAGGGAGTCTACAATTCAAAGATGATTCAAAGACTGAAGGGACAGAATTATAGCCTTCATCTCCTTGATGTTTATATGATCATTTTTTACTCTGGCTGTCTAAACTCCCTGACCCTTGATGTTGTTGGAACAGTCTCCCCATGCCAGATTGGAAGCATCTGCATTTTGCTCTTGGCAAGGGAGAGGAACCATAAATGGCACTCCTGAGTTAAGGGAAATCTGGCTGATCCACCAAAGCAACTTCTTCCTGATGCACGGCAAGTGCAGGATCTAGAAGTGCAAGAGGCGAGTGTGCTGAAGTCAAGCTGACTTGAGGTATCATGTGGAGTCAGGAAGACAGAAACATTGAATAGTCAATGCCATGTACCCAAGGGCTCTCAAATACTCTCTTGCTGAGATCATCAGCATGAGAAGAAGATCTCCACAGAGCTGATTTAAAAACATAACTTTATCTGCAGGAAGGAAAGTTGTCATTGTTGCAATGTTGATACTGTACCCTAGGGGGATCAAGTCTTGGGAAGGAGTCAAAACAGACTTCTTAAGGTTCAGTACAGTGAATCCCATATTGTGAAGAAGTTTCAATGTGAAACTGAGATCCTTCACATGAGTTTCCTGAGAAGGACACAGGAGAAGAAGGTTGTCTGAGTAAGGGAAAATTTGAATTCCCTGAAGTCTTCAGTAGGCAATTTCAGGATAGATACCTTGTGAAAATCCTTGGGACAGAATACAAAATGGTAAAGCAGGGGACTGAAAATGTGATAAAGAGACAGACAAACAAAAGTTATGTATTCACCTTAACTATGCATCTGCGTTGTCTGTTTTCATTCTTCCACAACTGAAGGATTTCAGAAACTACCATGGATACAACTTTGTCCACTTCTAAAGACTTGGCTCCATAACTCAAGCACCTTCTCTTACCCATAATCCACCTGTTTAGCCACTACTACATTAGACTGAGTTTGCCATCCCTTCGGTCTATACGACTGTCTATAGCACTTAAAAAGGTTCAATAATACAGTAAAACTGACAATAGTATCCCACCCAGACTGGATGAACGAAGGAAGAAAGGACTTGGATCTCAACAACAGTCAAGCAATATAACACACCTCATGTTGAATTAGGAGACCAGGGAATAAAACTTTTTAAGGAGGAAGGGGGGATGGAGGGTAGCAGGTTGAGGAAGGACAAAAACAGACAACACATACATAGTTATGTTGAGTACATCTCTTTTGTATCTGATGTTGTCTTTTTTGTCTGTTCCTCAATCGATGGGGCAGAATCCCTAGCTTGAGAAAACCCCAGGGTGGTCCTCAAGGAAGGATATTCCAGAGAACAGTGGAGCCAAATGCTACTCTGCTTTCAGAAAGAATGTCTAATTTGTTGTGAGCAATGAAGGTATGAGTATTAGACTACGTAGCAGCTCCACAGATGTCATCTACAGAAGCTCTAGACCAGAAGGCAGAGGATGTGGCCACAGATCTAGTAGAAGGAGCCTTAGGAGGTTTAGGAAGAGTCGACCTATTTCCCTTAAATGCAATTAGTGAGCCATTTGACTAAAGTCACCTTTTAAACAGATTTATCCAACATGAATTTGAGGAAGAAAACAAATACTTGGTCTGATTTTCTGAAATCAGTTCTACGGAGACAGAATAGAAGTTGTCAATGCACATCCAAAAGATGCAGCATGTATTCTCCTTTCCTGTTTTCTTTCTAACAATTTCCAAAGTTGATGGATTGCTTTCTAGCTGTTTCTAAAGCCACCTTATGTACAAAGGAGGGATTAGTACAAAGAGATACCTTGCCCTTGTGAAAAATTTGATATGGTGACTTAGAAGAAACAGCCTGGAATTCTGACATTCATGAGTACAGGAGCCTAGTGGCCAACTGTGAATTACAGAGTCTCTCAGTGACTCCCCTTCTGAGGGGATCAAAGCAAAGTGTGTTGAGAGGAGAAGCAAATAGATCGCAGCATGGCTGGCCCCACTGACAGAAAATCATTTTTGCCACCACAGGGTTGAAAGACCACATATAAGGGAGTAAGATGGACCTGCTCAGTTTGTCTGCTAATAAGCTAGACTTCCCCTGGATATGAATTGCCAAAAGAAAGCATCCAGAAGAATTTGCCCACTGCCAAACTCTCTCCACCTCTCGACAAAAGTAAGATCAGATTCCCTGATGCTTGCTGATTAACCAGACTACAGACAATCCTTTGCATCCAAGTATCTTTGGTGATGGCTGTCCAAGTTTCTGGGTACAGGGGATAAGCACTCCTGACTGCATCCAGAGTGCAGCAGTTGAGCAACCTTTCAGGAGCTCTGGTAGAGCTTCTCAGAGAAGGAACCTCTGAAACCCTGGTTTTGAGGGTTTCCTTTGCCATTAGGGTGTCATCTGCCATTGAAGTTCCCCCCTTTTGCTGGGAGACTAGGAAGAGCCTTCCGGCTTAAGAACAAAAGTTATGTACTCAACATAACATTCCATGCTTGTAGTCCATCTTTCCCTTCATCCTTACATATGGGTTCAGAACCGATCCTCGGCTCCGACTCAGCTGATTACAAAGCTTGAAGTCTCTAAGTTAGCTCGTGGCAAGGTAGCTATCCCATAGTGCACTAGGAAGGATCCCCAGATCTTGTTTGCTGCTGTCTATAAAAACGATATAAAGTATTTCCCCAAGGAAAAACAAAGATGAAAGGTCTTCAACCCTAAGGAAGATAGACATTATCTTGTCTTCAGATCCTCCAAGGATACATGGATGGGGGTAGGTGGGTGGGTTCGTAAGAATGAAGGGTGAGATGGACTACAAACATGGAACGTTATGGTGAGTACATAACTTCTTTATGTTCTATAGTCCTATCTCACCTTCATTCCTACATATGGGACAGCATCCCTAGCACCTTTTTCTCAGGTGGCTCATGGGAATATATGCCTAAAAACTGTGGAACCAAAGGAGGCTCTACCCCTGGAGGCCAAGTCCAATTTGTAATGATTAATAAAGGTATGAGGGGTAGCCCAAGTTGCTGCTGCACATATAATGTCCATTGGAATTTTGGCATGAAAAGCTGCAGATGTGGATATAGATCTGGTGGAATGAGCTTTAATTTTAAATGGGAGTTATTTGCCATTAGAAGAGTAAATAAAAGACATGCAATTTGAAATCCAGTTTGATAACATTATCTTGGAGACCGGCATTCCTTTTCTTGTCTCAGAAAAAGATATAAATAATTGGTCTGATATTCTGAACTCTTTTGTTCTATGTATGTAGAACTTTAACTGTCTGTGTACATCAAGTTGATGAAACTTATATTCTGCTTTGTTTGCATGATTTGGAAAAAAGACTGGCAGATCAATAGTTTGATTAATATTTGATTGTGAACAAATCTTGGAGACAAAGGAAGGGTTAGTGCGAAGGGAAACTCTGTCTCTGTGAAATATCAAGTAAGGAGGGTTGACAGAGTGCTTACAGCTCTGACACTCTTCTGGCGGATGTAATGGCTACCAGAAAAATTGTCTTCCATTATAGGAACTTAAAATCACATGTATGTGAGAGTTCAAAAAGCAGTTAGGTAAGTTTTGAAAGAACAAAATTTAGATCCCAGGGAGATATAGGTTCTTGTAAGGGAGGTCTTAGTAAGGTAGTGCCTTTTAAAAAAGATTTACACAATCTGTAATCCATAAGATTAGGTTTATGTTGTCCCAAATGAAAACTGGAGATAGCTGCTAAGTGAACTTTGATTGTAGCAGCAGCTGATCCCTGATGAAAAAGTTCAGTTAGAAATTCTAACACTAAAGGAATGGAGGCTGTGTATGGATCTATGTTCCTAGCTTGTGCTCAGAGAGAAAATACTTTCCATTTGCTAGCATACAATTTTTTCATAGAAGGTTTATGAGAAGATGTCAGGAAATGTGTAACCGCGGGGGAAATCATGAAGCCTGACTAGGGATGTGGAGCAGCCATGCTGTCAAGTTGAGGGTGTGGAGACAGGGATGGAACATGCCTGACATATGTGTCAGAAGGTCTGGTACTGGATCCAGAGTTCATAGATCGTCCAGAAGGTGAAGCCCGAGAAAGGGGAACCAAATCTGACAAGGCCAGTAAGCAGTGATGAGAATCATTCTGCTTCCTAAAGTCTTTGCTTTCTGGATCACTTTCGATATTAGCGGAAAGGAGGAAAAGCATAAAGACGTCCCGAGGGCCACTTGTGGACAAGTGCATCTCTGGGCATCTCCCCTGGGAGGGGGGGGATAAGGGTGAAGTAGCTGCTGCATTTGGTGTTCATTGGGGTGGCAAACGGATCGTAGCAAGGCTGTCCCCATTTGCAGAAAATCTGTTCCGCGACTTTCTGATTCAGACACCACTCTTGAAGCATCAAGATTGCCCTGCTGAGCTTGTCGGCTATCACACTGGTTCTCCCCGGGATATGCATTGCAACTAGAAAGCATTGGGAAGATATCGCCCACTGTCAAACACGTAGAGCATCTCGACACAGAGGGTAGGATCTGGTTCCCCCTTGTTTGTTTATATACCATACCACTGACATATTGTCCGATTGGATTGCAATTGTCCCTAGAGGAAGAAAGTCGTACAGTGCTTGCAATGCTAGTAGCACTGCTTTCATCTCTAGAACACTGATAGGCAAGTGAGCCTCATGTTCTTGCCATGTGCCTTGGACTGTCCTTCCTAGACAATCCCCCCCCCAATCTGGGACGCATCTGTGTTCACAGTAGCAACTGGTTGGCAAGGAATAAATGATCTCCCTATCGTTAGTTGATTGGACTGGATCCACCAACAAAGGTTCTTTTTGCAAAACTCCATTATTAAAATGGGATGAGACAGAGGCAGTTGCTGAAGAGACCACTGGGAAAAGAATAGCCATTGTAGAATTCTCATATGTAGCCTGGCTAGAGGAATTAGAAGTTATGTACTCACCATAACGTTCCATCTGAGTAGGTGTATTCATTTGTCTGCAACCTGTGGGTTATGGATCCGATATCGGATCCGAACCGGCATGGTTTTACCAGCTATGGATCCGAGCTCCTAGCTCCTCCCCTCACCCACAATGCCCTGCTCTCCCTACATGACCACAGATCAAGTTTGCCCTGAAACAAAATACCCTGAAAAGGGTAACAAATAATATGCAGGAAACTGACAAAGCCAGGGGGATAGGAGGGCGGGATGGTTGCAGACAAATGAATACACCTACTCAGATGGAACGTTATGGTGAGTACATAACTTCTAAATCTGAAGTAGGAGATTCATTTGTCTGCAACCTGTGGGACAGAGTCCCCAGCTACCTGAATCTTGGGCGGCCGTCATGGAAGGAAATTCCGGAGCACCGTGGAGCCAAAGGATGCTCTACCTCTAGATGTGATATCCAGCTTGTAATGAGAAATAAAGGTATAGGATGAAGCCCAAGTGGCTGCTGAACAAATGTCATCCAGAGGAATCCTAGCCTTAAAGGCCGCTGAGGTAGAAACTGACCGAGTTGAATGGGCACGGACTCCCTCCGGTGCGGGCCTCCCAGAGGCTTGATAAGCTAGAAGAATACACTGTGAAATCCAGCGAGACAAGGATACTTTGGAAATTGGCTTACCTAGATTGAATTTGGCAAGGAAATGAACAACTGGTCGGATTGCCTATGACCAGCTGTCCTGTTAAGATAAAAATGAAGCTGCCTGTGAACATCCAAGGAATGCAGCTTGTATTCACCCTTGTTTTAGTATTTAGGAAAGAAAACAGGGAGGTTAATGGACTGATTAATATTCGTTTCCGAGGCCACCTTAGGAAGAAAGGACGGATTGGTCCTGAGGTATACGCGGTCCGGATGGAAGATCAAGTAAGGAGGCTTTGAAGATAAGGCTTGAAGTTCCGAGACTCTTTTGGCCGAAGTAATGGCCACTAAGAAAGCAGTCTTAAGGGATAAGAATTTAAGATCTACTGTGGCCGCAGGTTCGAAAGGGGGAGCGGTCAAGGCCTGAAGAACCAAGGACAGATCCCAAGGAGGAACCGCTTGCTTAACAGGGGGCCTAAGGAGAAAGGTGCCTTTAAGGAAGACTTTACACAATTTGGCAGACATAAGAGGTCCAGAGTCATGACCAACATGATAGTGAGAAATGGCCGCAAGCTGCACTTTGACCGTGGAACTACTGGCACCATCATTAAAAAGAGTAGTGAGAAAGTCTAGCACCAGTGGGAGGGGGACCGTAAAGGGATCTAGACCTTGCCGCTCCGCCCAAAAGGAAAACCGTTTCCATTTACTGCGGTAAACTTTCCTGGTAGATGGCTTATGAGCCGCTACCAGGATGGCCTTAATGGGAGACGAGATACCGGGAGTCCTAATTAGGAGGAGAACTGGAGCAGCCAAGCCGTTAGCTTCAGGTTGCCCAGATTCGGAGTTGGTATGTTCGATGGATGCGAAATCAGATCCGGAATGGGATCTAGAATCCAAGGTGGATTCACCGAGTGAGACCTTAGGAAAGGGAACCAGATCTGTCGAGGCCAGAATGGGGCAATGAGGATCATTCTGCACCCCAACCGAGAGGCTTTCTGAAGAACTTGAAGCATCAGTGGCAAAGGGGGGTAAGCATAAAGAAGACCGGGAGGCCAAGCATGCACCAGAGCATCTCTCGGGGAATCCCCTGGAGGAGGGATTAGAGCGAAAAAACTGTCGCACTTGGTGTTTAAGGGAGACGCAAAAAGATCGCAACAAGGAGTTCCCCACCGTGCGAAGATAAGATTCGCTACTTGAGTATTGAGAGACCACTTGTACGGGGAGAGAATGGTGCGACTGAGTTTGTCCGCCAGGATGTTGGACCGACCCGAAATATGCGTTGCGATGAGAAAGCGGTTGGTGGAGATCGCCCATTCCCACACTCTCATGGCTTCTCGACATAAGGGATAAGACCTGGTTCCGCCCTGTTTGTTGATGTACCAGACCACCGACATGTTGTCTGACTGAATCGCAATTGCTCCCAGGGGGAGAAAGGCTTGAAGTGCTCGCAACGCCAAGAGCACTGCTCTCATCTCTAGAACATTGATATGCAGGGAGGTCTCCGAGTCGTTCCACGTGCCTTGGACTGTCCTGCCTGCAATATGCCCCCCCCACCCGAGGCAGGAGGCGTCCATGGTCACCGTGGCGAGAGGGGGAGAAGCACAAAAAGAGCGGCCTCCATGGAGATCCTGTGAGTGGAGCCACCACAAGAGGGACCGCTTGCAAGCCTTGCTGATCGCAATGGGATGATGCAGAGGTAGAGCAAGGTAAGACCACTGAACCTGAAGTGTCCACTGAAGGACCCGCATGTTGAATCTGGCTAGAGGAAGAAGAGATATTGCAGCCGCCATGGAACCTAGAGCCCTCAGGACCAATTCCGCCGGAACAGAGTTGGAGTGTAGGATGGCCCGCACCTGGAGTCGCAAACTCTGAACTCTGTCGGTTGTGAGGAAGGCTCAACTCCTGGTGTCTAACCTGGCCTATAAAATCTATCAACTGAGTAGGTGCCAGGTTGGATTTTGCTACATTTATCGTGATGCCCAATCGGGGAGCAAGATGAAGAAAGGAGTCTCGCGCCAATGATAGTAGATGCCTTGTTGGGGCGGTAAGGAGCCAGTCGTCCAGGTATGGGAAGACCTGCACCCCCTGAAGCCTCAGGTGGGCCGCAACCACTGCTAATACTTTGGTGAACACCCTGGGGGCTGTGGTGAGACCAAAGGGAAGGACCCTGAACTGGTAGTGACTGGCTCCCAGCCGGAAGCGAAGAAACCTCCTGGAACGCCTGTCCATAAGTATGTGGTAGTACGCATCCTTGAGGTCTATAGAGCACATCCAGTGGTTCTTTCCCAAAAGGGGAAGGATAGATTGTAGGGTGACCATCCGGAACTTCTCTTTGGGGACTGCCAGGTTTAACAGGGACAGGTCTAAAATTGGTCTTGGGTCCCCAGTCTTTTTTGGCACTAAAAAGAACCTGGAGTAGAACCCTGATCCGATCTGGTCTGGGAGGACGGGCTGGATGGCTCTTTTCCTCAGCAGATGGCCAATTTCTGCCGAAGCGGCCTCCCGCTGACCGGGTGGAACGTCGGGGAGGGATTTTAATTTTGGAAGGTGACGAAAGGGAATCTTGTATCCTCTGGATATAATACGGAGGACCCAGCGGTCTGATGTTATGGACTCCCATGCCGCTAGGTGCTCCGAAAAACGTCCCCCGACTGCCTCCAGAGTGGAGCAGTCGGGCAACCCTTCAGGGCTGCTGCACGGGCCGTTCAGAGAAAGGTTCTCTGGACCCGAAGTTCCTGGGAGCCCCTCTGCCTCTGGGGCGGCGTCCTCCCTGTCCTCCTCTGCCACGGAAGGACTGGTTGTCTGGAGCGGGTTGAGATTGCTGCGACTTCCGGAAACACATCTTCTTCTGGCCCTTTTGGTTCCTAGAGTAGGACCTCTGGGGCACAGAGAAGCGGATTCCGACGGCAGACAGCGTCTTCCCATCCTTTTCGCTCTGGGTCAAGGTGTCGCGAACAGTCTTGCCAAAAAGGGCAGAACCATCGAAGGGGCGTCGCGACGCCTTGAAGGGCTCCATGAAATCGCAATGGCGGAGCCTGGCCTGGCGTCTTGTGACTAGGCCTACTCCTGCAGCTCTAGCGGCTCCCTCAGTAGCATGGGACAGTAACAGCATAGAGGTATTTGTCACGGATCAAAGAGTGGCCATACGGGTAGAGTGCAAGAGTTTGTCCTCTTCCGACATGGACTCAGGGGGGGGGATGCAGCGTATTCTTTAATAAGATCGCGCTGCATCCTGATCACATGTGCCAAGCAGTTGAGCGCCCTCACTGAGAAGGTCGCAGAACTAAACATTCGCTTCCCCAAGCGGTCCATCATCCGAGACTCCTTGCTCGGAGGGTGGACTGAGGGACTCTCCTGAGCGAGTTCCCTCTTGGTGGCTGCTGCCGTCAACATGGCATCTACAGGGGGCCCCTTACTCCAGTGGGCACGGTCTGCAGGGGGGGGCTAAGGATTCCATCTGGCCTTTTGGGATTGGCTCCACGGTGTCCGGTTCCTTCCATGACCTGGTGGTAATGAGGTCCACCAGGGGGTCGGCAGGAGGGGACACCCAAGAGGTAGACAGGCCCATTTCGAATGCCTCCAAGAACACGGACTCGTCCGAGGAAGACTTGGGGCAGCACCCCCTTATGCGAAGCATTTCCATGATGTCTCCAAAGGAGACATCCTCGGGGTGATCTTGGGAGCCTTCCCTTCCTCCAAATCCGTGTCTTCAGTTAAAGACTCGGGAGTCTATGTGCCTCCTTACACGATGCTTGCGAGGGCTTCCTCGGGGCTGTCCGAGGAACCCTCGCAGCAGTGTCTTGTTCCAAAGGAACAGCTTGGGGCACTGAAGCGGGGTGTCCCAGTGGCCGCATGCTGGAAGCCTGACCCACTGCAGATGGAGCCTGCGACGGAGCCGAAGCAAGTGCCGGGGCTCCCCAAGCCCTCAACAGAGCCCTCTCCACTACATCAAAAGCCGAGGGAGCCAGCTCGACCAAAGGATCCGAAGTCGGCTCCCTCGGATTCGAAGAGTGGATCGGAGCCGGCCGAGACACTCGGATCCGAGCCCAGTGCGCTCCGACACAGACGGGCGCCAAGGCACACTGAGTCCCCGGATCCGGCTCGGAGCCAGGCTCCGAGAGGTCAGATCCGAACACTCGAGGGCAAGGTCGGATCCGGTACCTAGTACTATCGGCCGACCCACCCGGCTCGAAGCTGCCCAGCTCAACGCTCCGAACCCGGGTAGTGGGTCAGAGAAGGAGCTATAGGCTTGAAAAATGGGGTCGAGCTCCCCCCCAGAGGGGGGGGAGGGAGGCAGGAGCACTCCCATCTGCATCTGGGCCTGGATGAACCTTCTCATCATCCGGTCCAGATCGGCATCAGAAAGAGAATAAGTGGACCTCGAAGAGGCTACCGAGGTAGGCCTTGAGTGCCTCCTCAATAGCCTCGACGGAGATCGGGTCTCCTCCTCCTCAGGCCCCGGTGAAAGGCAGACCGGAGACCGGAGCTGAGGGGGGGGGGGGGAGAGAGCCAGTAGCTAAGGAGGCCGGAGGAGAAGCCCGCTTAGCTGGCGGGGCCGAAACGGAGGTCTCGGCCCGCCGCTTGTGGTGCTTCTCTCTCCGGTCCTTTTTTCTTGCCTCTCTCTCCTCCAAGCCAGTAGAGGGAGGTTGAGTCCCAGGTGGAGGAGGGAGGGCAAGAGAGTCGGGAACTGAAGCCACGGTTCCCACCACAGGAGCGTGAGCCGAAGCCGAGTCCGGGGGCAGAAGTCCCGCCAGGACCAGCTTCGACCTCCGCTCCTTCAATGCCCTAGGGTTGAACCCCGCACAAATGGAACATCCAGAAGTGAGGTGTTCAACCCCAAGGCATCAAACGCACAGAGTGTGGCCATCAGCAGGGGAGAGCTTATGGCCACACTCGGAGCATTTGGAGAAAATTGCCTTAGGGCCCTCTGACATGGTAAAGTCTTTTTTTTTTTTTTTTAACAAAAAAAAAAAAAAAGCAAAGACAAAGGAGAAACTGGTACTAAAAGTACACACACACAAGGCCCCACACAATACACTCACACAGAACTACGACCAGCGAGGGGAGGGTAAACTAAAGTTCTTAAAATTAAGAATTTTAAGCTAAAAGTAACAAATTATGACAGGGAACCTAACACAATCACTCAAAAAACTTAATAACTATAGAAAAAATGCTTTCTTTAACTAGAAATTTCACTTAGCTGAGAGCTCAGAATCCAAGGACCTGGTTACCAGCGCGGCAAACTAGATCTGAGGTCATGTAGGGAGAGCAGGGCATTATGGGTGAGGGAAGAGCTAGGAGCTCGGATCCATAGCTGGTAAAACCATGCCGGTTCGGATCCGATAACGGATTCATAACCCACAGGTTGCAGACAAATGAATCTCCTACTTCAGATACAGAGTTATACTACAGGCCATGGTTCCTAGAAGTCTGAGCACTGTCTTCGCTCTGACCTTGTGTTGGGGATGCAGGCTGTATATTTGTTGTCTAAGATTCTGCACTCTGTCTGAAGGAAGGCGAGCCATCATTGCGCTTGTCTATTTCTGCACCTATAAAAGTCACATATTGAGAGGGCAACAAGTCAGACTTTTCCAATTTATAGTAAAGCCTAGCTGAGTGCAGACTCAGATGGTTGACTCCCTGACTTGTAGAAGTAGATGCCTGGTGGTGGCAGTCAGGAGCCAGTCGTCCAGGTACAGAAACACTTGGAATCCAAGATGTCTCAAGTGAGCCGTTACTATCACCATGCATTTGGTGAACACCCTGGGGGCTGTGGTGAGACCAAAGGGCAGAGCACGAAATTGGTAATGACTGGCTCCCAGCCGGAAGCGTAAATGACTGCTTGATGCTCTGTCAATTTTTATGTGGTAGTACGCATCTTGGAGGTCTATGGAGCACATCCAATTGTCTTTCCCTAACAGAGGGAGTATAGACTGCAGTGTTACCATTCAGAACTTGGACTTCTTCACTGATTCGTTCAACTTGCTGTTATCCAAGATGGGCCTCCAGTCCTCTGTTCGTTTTGGCACTAAAAAGAATCTGGAGTATGTTCCGAATCCTATCTGGTCTGCAGGGACGGTTTGGATTACTCTTTTGAAGCAACTTTTGGACTTCTATAGTTGCTTGATCCCTGTGATTGGGTGGAACATCTGGGATTCTCTTTGTTAGATGAGGTGGAAAAGAGAAGGGTATGGGGTGTCCTCTGGAAATTATTCTTTGTACCCACTTGTCTTGTGTGATGTCATGACAGGCTTTTGGGTACAAAGATAAGAGACCCCAACTGGCTACAGGGAAGCGCAGTAGGGCCACACTTCAGGAGCGCTGATAGGGACCATCCACAAAAAGAATTTCGGCCACCCTGGTTTTGCGGACCCCCCCTGCCTCTACGGCGATGTCTACCATTACTTCCTCCTCCTCTGCCTCTGGTGAAGGAATCACCTTCTGCATCTGGGAAGAATCTCTGAGATTTCTTGAACCACATTTTTACTCCTCTCTGACCAAGGGACAGAAAAACGTACTCCCATGGCAGAGAGTCTTTCCTTCCTGCTCGCATCTGGTGAGTGCGTCTTGTATCTTTGGTCCAAACAGAGGGCAACCATCAAAGGGGCATTGGTAAACGTAGATTTGAAGGGCTCTGCAAAGTTACATAAGCGCATCCAGGAGTGTCTCCTAAGGGAAACTCCTGAACCTTCTGCCCTGCTCGCTCCATCTGCTGCGTAAGATATCAGCCTCATGGGGAAGTTAACAACAGAGTTTAAGGTGGACATCTGAGCAGTAACCTTCTCAGGGACTCATTCAGTTAAAGTACCTTGGAGAGTATCTCCAAGCTCTTTTAGGAGATCTCTTTGAAGCCTAGTGAAATGGATGAGGTAATTCAGCGATCTGAGTGTAAAAGTCGCTGAAGAAAAAATACGCTTCCCGTATCTGTCCATCGTTCAAGACTCTTTGTTCGGTGGGTGAACAGATGAAGTTTCTGTTAGTTCCTTCTTTGTGGCTGCTGCCACCACCACGGCATCTACAGGTACACCTTTGATCAGAAACTCTTTTTTCCCTAGGAGCTGAAAAAAATTTGTTCGGCCTTCTGGGGACTGGTTCCATGGCGTCAAGAGTTTCCCACTTTTGACTCACCAAATCAAACAGCTCATCGAAAGGTGGAGACACCCAAGAGGCTAAAGGTTGAGACCCGAAAACATTCAGGTAGACAGACTCATCGGAAGGGGTGACGGTGGGCCAACTGCCTCTCTGTTTCAGGATCTCTAGGATATCTACAAAGGAGATATCATCAGAGGGCGACCTTGGGGACCCTTCTGACTCCTCGAGGTCAGTGTCAGAGGTGATGGACTCATCAGGGGGGTCTATGTGCTTCCTCTTGCAAGTTCTCTTCCGAAGAGGCTCCTCAGAAAGGTATTCTGGGGGGGGGGTCTCGGAAGACTGGGGGCCACCGGAGGCTGCGGATCTCTGCTGTCAAGAGAGAGAGATGGTGCTGAGACAGAAGTCGGAGCTTGAGGGGGAAGATCATCTGTACCCTTGTGTGGAGCTGAAGATCTAGACAGCATGCTCCTCATCATCTCAAAGGAAGATCTCTCCAGTTCCAAAGACACCACCGGTTCCGAGGAAGCGGAAGTAGCCCTCTGCTCCAGAGCGATCAGCTCCAAGACAGACGTAGGATCCGAGCTCAGATGAGCAGTCACACCAAGAGGTAGGCTCGGAACCGAAGAAGTTCGGGTCTGAGCGTCCCCATCAGAGCTCACTGGTGAACTTCAGCTCCTAGACACCAGGGAAGGCACTGAAGGTGTTGGAGCGGAACCCGGCTCGAAGACAGACAGTTGGGGTGCTGGAACCGATGGCTCCACAACAAACAGCACTGATAGCTCTGGCTCGAAAGACCAACATGGCTCGGAGGAGGAACAGAAGCAAGTAATATGGCCTTAGAAGGCTCTGGAGCAAATTGGGTCAGAGCTGACAACAAATTTGCTAGCGCTGACTTCAAAAGTCTAACCACCACTCTCTCAACATCCTCCTCAGAAAGACTCCTGGAGGATCTGGAAGACAAGGTAGAGGATCGGGATCTCTCCAAAATCAGAGATGTAAGTGTGAGGGATACCTGTAATAAATCTCTTGACCGGCTCTGAGGTATGGCTTCAGCTATCGGCTCTGAAACACTTGGGGCCGAAACTGGAAGGTCTATGCCAATAACCTCAACCAGCTCCGAAGGCATAGGAGCCGAAGAGGCAGCAGGTTTGTCAATTTTATTAATTTTCTCTGGATGTCCTGATTTAGCAGTCGGTGTAGGAGACTGTCTTTTAACCAACTTGACCTTCTCTTTTTTAGAAGTGGGAGACCTGGAGTAAGAAGAGGAAGAGCTAGCTAAATCCTCCTCAAAGGAAGGCTTAAGGAGACTTTCAAAATGAGTTTGTTCTTCCTTTCCTGGAGAACTCGGGAACTAAAAGAATGGCAAAAAGTACATGTCTCCTGTAGATGTATGGCTCCCAAACAATAAACACAAATGCTATGCCCGTCGGTCACGTACATTTTTTGTGAACATTTTAGGCATTTTTTGAAACCCGAAGGTTTATGGTCTTTAGTTTCTTTAGACATACTACCACAACAACAATCACGGACTATAAACGTAGAAAGATAATAAGAACAGAGGCCAAGGTACTCTAACTTAAAACAAGCCTAGCCCTGCTCAAGAAAAAACACACAAGGATAAAGACCACAGAGGACTAGGTGCTCTAACTTAAATGGGCCCAGCCCTGCTGAGGAAACACACAAGGAAGAAAGGCAATAGAGGACTAGGTCCTCTAACTTAAATGGGCCCAGCCCTGAAAGAGGGGTAGGCGAGATAGAGAATAAGTAAGCAACAGACAAAGGCTAGAATAGGTCCTAACTAAAAAAACGGACCTATGCCTAAGAACAAATTAGCTATAACTAGCACACAGAAACGAAGGGCTACCACTAAGGAAGGCCTGCAGAAACGATGGCCAACACAACAACAATTTGCAATCATCTTCTTTCGGCTGTTCCCGTTAGGGGTCGCCACAGCGGATCATCTGTTTCCATTTCTTCCTGTCCTCTGCATCTTGCTCTGTCACACGAACCACCTGCATGTCCTCTCTCACCCCATTCATAAACCTCATCTTAGGCCTTCCTCTTTTTCTGTTACTGGTAGCTTCATCCTTAGCATCTTTTTCTCAATATACTCAGCATCCCTCCTCAGCACATGTCCAAACCAACGTAATCTTGCCTCTCTGGATTTGTCTCCAAAGCTTCCAACCTGGGCTGACCCTCTAATATACTTATTCCTAATCCTATCCACCCTTGTCACACCCAGTGCAAATTTTAACATCTTTAACTCTGCCACATCCAGCTCAAACTCCTGCCTTTTTGTCAGTGCCACTGTTTCCAACTCATATAACATAGCTGGTCTCACTACCCTCTTGTAGACCTTCCCTTTCACTCTTACTGGTACTCGTCTGTCACAAATCACTCCTGACACTCTTCTCCACCCACTCCATTCTGCCTGTACTCTCTTCTTCACCTCTCTTCCACACTCACCGTTACTCTGAACTACTGATCCCAAGTATTTAAACTCATCCACCTTCGCCAACTCTACTCCTTGCATCCTCACCATTCCTCTATCCTCCCTCTCATTCACACACATATATTCTGTCTTAGTCCTGCTGACCTTCATTCCTCTTCTCTCTAGAGCATATCTCCATCTCTCCAGGGTCTCCTCCACCTGTTCCCTACTCTCACTACAGATTTCAATGCCATCTACAAACATCATAGTCCATGGGGACTAACAACAATTTGCAATAAAAACATCAAAAAACACACTACTACAAGTTAACAACTGTAAGTTATTAATACCAAACTAATTATAATAGTCAAAAAAGATCACTGTAAATATTAGAATAAGAAAGCATTCCAACTTAGCCACAGCCAACAGAGCACTTCTAAACTCGTAGAGTGGCAAACGAGATCTGGGGATTCTTACTAGTGGACTATGGGAAACCTACCTTGCCACGAGCCAACTTAGAGATTTCAAACTTTGTAATCGGCTCCAAACCCATATGTAAGAATGAAGGTGCGATATGTCTACAGAACATCCACATCTACCACCTCTCTAGTTTAGAGAAAAAGTCCTTTGGGGTGTAGAAAAACATATCACTACAGCAGATCAGGTCTTCCCAACTTGTTCACTCCTAGACTGGGCTTCTTTAACTTTGGAGATGAAAAAGGAAGCTCCCCCAAAGACAGCACTGATGAATGAGAACTTGAAAGGCTCTGCAAAATCGCAGTGGTGCATCCAGGCATGCAGTCTGACAGTAATTCCTGAGCCAACAACTCTCGAAGCACCTTCTGAGGTGTGTGAAATGAGCATCATAGCAGTGTTCAATAAGAGTTGTAGGGTGGCCAATTGCAAAGAAAGATTCTTCTCGTCATTCACCATGAATCCCAAGAGGGCATTAGAAAACTCATTGATCAAGTACCTCTGAAATCTTGTGACATGTGCCAAATAGTTTAGTGACCTGACAGCAAATGTCAATGATGCAAAAACATGCCTCCTAAACCTATGCAATGTACTGGTCTTTCTATTGGGGGGATGGACAGCAGAACTTTGTTCAGCAAATTTTTTCTTGGTGGCCTCAGCAACCACAACAGCAGCTACTGGAGGTCCCTTGCTCCAGTGGGCCCGATCCATCAATGCAACCAGGTACTTATAAGATCTTCTGGGGACTGGTTTAATGACATCCAGATCCTTCCAAGCCTGGCGGGAGATGAGGTCCAACATCTCATCCACCGAGTACTACCCAGGACAAAGCTGAGCCAGCTCCAAAAGCCTCAAGGAACACAGACTCCTCTTGGAAAGGAGGGGACCAAAACACCAACAACCTTTCTGTCTCAAAAGTTTGAGTATTTCACTGAAGGACACATCCTCAAGTGGTAATCTGGGCAACCCTTCCATCTCATTGAATTCTGCATCTTCTTTCAGGGAGTCCTGTGGGGAATCTAAGAGCCTCCTATTGCACATATGCTTCTGAGGTAGCTCCCTGGTGTGATGCTCTGGGGATTACTCAAATGTGTGAGCAGAGTCCTGAATGAAGACTTTCTCAAGACTTCTATGGGCTGGCTGCCCCAACGGGACAGGATGTAGAGACTCAGGGACTAAGGCAGACTGTTGTCAAAAGGGTGGACTCGAGGGGGGCAAGTATGTCTTATCCAAAGTGGTGGAAAAAGCTCTCTCTACTACCTTGAAAGCAGAAGACATACAAGAAGCAATGACCATCAAGGTAGGAGCTGACAACTACCTAGGATGGCTCAGAGCATTATCATGGCCCTGCCTGAAGGAAGAATTCAGAGCTGTGTTGTCCAATGCTGAAGCTCTGAAAGAATGGAATGGCTCAGAGGTAATTGGAGTTGAACCTAACCTCCTGGTTCCAGAGTAGAAGCTTCGGCTCTGACATACCTCAGGCTCTGAAAAAGTTGGCACCAAATGGATTAGATGTCAACCGAATCGAAGTCCAGTCCTTTGGATGCAATGCAAAATCAGAACTTCTGGATCCAATAGCTCTGAAACCAAAGGGCAGACAGAAGTACGTGTCAACAGTTCAGTAGAGACGGACAGCAGGCTCATGGGTCCGATGGGAGACAGAGATAGTAAAACTCCCAACTGAACCTGGGCCAGAAGAAGCTTCCTCATCATCCTATGCACATCTGCTTCAGTAAGACACCTAGACGACGTGAGAGATGATGAGGTAGAGGGTGACCTGAAAGTGTTTTGAAGGGTCGCTTGTAGAAATGCAGAATGGATCCAAGAAGGTGTCAGTTATGGGGGTGAATGTGGAGGAGTGATGAGCTGGATATTTTGATTTTGATCTTGCTGGATCTGAAGAGACAGGTGTACCCCCGAAAGTTTGGAGACCTTTCCAATTGTAGACAAACCTGAAACAGAGGTGGGAGAGCAATCAGGGATTGTTTCCTAGCCTCTTTACCCTTTGTTGATGAATCCCCCTTAGTGTTGGAAGGCCTTTTGGAAGGAAGAGGGACTCCAAAAGAAGATGAAGAGGGTAATAAACCAACAAGTACAAGCTTGTTGCGGTGTTCAATCAAAGCCTGATGGTTGAACCCTGCATAGATATCACAGCCAATATCCAAACGGGCCAAGCCCAGACAATAAGCACACTCCTGATGGGCATCAGAATTCTGGAACTTATGCCCACAGGAGGTGCACTTCTTGAAGCCAGTGGACTTGTCAGACATGGTGAAGAACAGAGAACCTAAAAAGATGAGATAGAAAGGGGCGAGATGACTAAGAAAAATAGTAACACAGCAGAGAAGAATTGCCAGCAATGGTAAGTAAGAAGTACCTACAATAGATAACACTAGAGAAAAAGTTCAGAAGAATAAGTAAAATGCCTTTTCATTTTATCTACACACACATGTATATATGTATATTTACACACACACATATATATATATATATATATGTACACACACACACATATATATATATATATATATATATATATATATATATATATATATATATATATATATATATATGACTGCAGTGGTGGTGCTGCGGTAGCGTTGTCACCTCACAGTTAGACGTTGCCCATTTGCTTCTCAGTTAGAGCGTCTTCTGTGTGGCGAAATGCGTGAATGGGCGTCACAGCAAGAGGTTCTCCTGTTCGATTCTTGGCTGAAGTGTCTTCTGGGAGGAGTCTGCATGTCCTCCCCGCGGTCGAGTGGCCACCGAAAGACATGTGTGAATGGGCGTGCCTTCGATGAAAGTTGGGCGCCGGGCTGGCAACTAGGCACCATAAAAATCTACTGCCAATCATTAGCGGTCCGGAGTTCCGCTGTGATGACCCCTAACCGGGAAAAGGCTAAAAGACAAACAAAAAAAACCACACACACACACACATATATATATATATATATATATATATATATATATATATATATATATATATATATATATATATATATTAAACCGCGGTAGTGGTGCTGTGGTAGCATTGTCGCCTCACAGTAAAACACTGTCCGGTTCGACTCTCAGCTAGAGCATCTTCTGTGTGGAGACATGCGTGAATGGGCGTACCTTCGTTGAAGGCTGTGCATCATGGCTGGTAACTCGGCAAGTAAAAATCAACTAACAATCATTAGCGGACGGAGTTCGCTGTGGCGACCTAACCGAAAAGCCAAAGACACAATATATATATATATATATATATATATATATATATACATATATATATATATATATATACATACACACACACACACACACACATATATATATATATATATATATATATATATATATATATATATATATACACACACACACACACATATATATATATATATATATATATATATATATACATAAATAAATGCATATTTTTTTCTTGTAACCTCTTTCTGTCATGTATCATACTAGGTATCAGTTTCTGTCTGGCAAGTCTTCCCTTATTATTTTAGTTTTGCTGAAGAGTTTTTCTGCAATCTACGTTTCTGCCCTTTATCCATCCCCATAACCACAACTTGGTTGTCAAATGATTCTCTATATGGAACATGGGAGGATTAATAAATGGGAAATGAGAAATGAGAAAAATACTAAGCTTTTAAATAAACACAGTCCAGGAAAAAAATAAAAGACCAGGAAACTTTCACCACGACCAAATGCAAATTTAAAAAACAACGTCAATGCTTTCATGCTCTAAGGTGCTTCAACATACAACAAAAGTTAAATAATCAACTCTTTAAACAGCATTAGAAAGGCATGTGACTGGCTACACAAAATTTCATAATGTGGCCCTTCTCAAGACCCCCGCAAACGTAGCCACCCTCAAAATAATCATTAAAAAACTGGTTTAAACACACATTGGCTAGCTTGGCATTTCCAAGTACACGGTAAATATTTTCTTTAAAATAAAATTTGATTAGGTCTCTCTGCGTACCTCCGACAATTTTAAGAAAAGTTTTGCTTTTGCGTACATCATGTAGGCCTGGTTAGTCAGAATCATTATTACTGTACGCATTTGTTGGGTATTGCATTTCCCAAACAGTGTAAATGGTCTCATGTAAACAGGGAATGAAGCTTATTTTATGTACAAGTACTTCTGTCCCCTGCCATAGTATAGTTTGTACTATAACTACTCTATAATCATTTCTGGCTAATTATAAACAGAATGAAAAGTACAGTTGTGTACACTTACCATAAATGTAGATGTTCAAGTATATTCGCTGTTGCAGTCATTACACTTGGGTTATCCTGCTGGCAGGCTACCCTCAGTCGGCCTGAATACCAAAGTGTAGGTCCAGCGTCGGTTGCTGTCGCCTCTTCCCTGACGTCAGTGCGCCAGGGGTATAAAAGATGCAGCCAACGCCATTTTCTTCAGTTTTTCTTGCCCCGGATGTCAGGTGCCCCCCAAAAGGGTAGGCTAAAAATATGCCAATAAAACATGCACCAAAAAAAAAAATATATATATATATATATATATATATATATATATATATATATAAATAATACCTTCATCTACAAGCAAATACACTACATTGTATAGGTTAGAGAAGAGCAGATAAACTGCAGCAAAGAAATGGGGGATGGTGGGAGGGTAACCTGGACTGCAACAGTGAATACACTTGAACATCTACATTTATGGTAAGTGTACCCAACTGTACTATGTTCTTCGTGTTTCACTGTTGCAGTCATTACACTTGGGTTGAATCCCAAAGCTAAGGTTGGGAGGCTGGAGCTAAATAGCATTAGGAGCAGCTATGAGGCCCTGCAGAACTGCAGTGGCAAGGCCTGCCCTGGATTTAGAATAGAGTGGTAAATGATAGTGCTTTGTAAAGGTGTGCACTGAACTCCAGGTAGCAGCCTCTAAAATGTCTCTGGTTGGTAGTCCCCTGAGGAAGGCTGCTGAAGTGGCTGCTGCTCTGGTTGAATGTGGCCTAATGCCATTAGGCACTGGCTTGCCATGTTGTGAATAGCAGAAACGAATGCAGTGGCCTATCCATTTTGGAATAGTCTGCTTTGAGATAGCCTTTCCTTGTGATCCTGCAACATATGCCACTAGTAGTTGCTCTGTCTTTCTGAAAGCTTTGGTTCTGTTCAAGTAAAAGCATAGCTGTGTATGTCCAAAGAATGCAGAATTCTCTCCCCCTTATTCTGTGGGTTTGGATAAAAAGTAAGCAGATGAATAGCTTGGTTAAGGGCCACACTGGACACTACCTTAGGCATAAATGTCGGGTTTGTCCTCAGAGAAACCATGTCTGGATAAAAAATGATAAAACGTCCCACAGCCATGAGTGCCTGTAGCTCTGAGGCTCGTCTTGCAGAGGTTATTGCCAGGAGCAGAGCAGTTTTCCAAGATAAAAACTTTATATCAGCTGTAGCGGCTGGCTCAAAAGGAGGCAGGGTGAGTTTTTCAAAACATAATTCAGTTCCCATGCAGGTATTGGTGATCTCTTTGGGGGACTTAAGTTTTTGGCTCCTCTGAGATACTGCCTTAACTAGGGATGAGAAAATATTGGTGGCTCTGTATTGTCATGATCCGAAATGGCACAGGCATGAATTCTGATTGATGAAAAGGATAGGCCTTTGTCCAGCATCTCAGTTAAGTATTGCAAAATCTGAGGAATATTTGGTACATCTGTGTCAATTCCTTGTGCCTGGTTCCAAGCACAGAATCTCTTCCATTTTCCAGCATATGATTTTCTGGTACTAGGCCTTCTGTCCTACAAAATGACATCCATTACAGCTTTAGTGACAGGCACATTTTACATCACTACATTATCCGCCATACTGCCAGATTTAAGGTCTTTAATTGGCTGTGCAGGATCTGATTGTTTTATCGGGATAGTAGATGAGGTATTTGAGGCAAGGTCCAAGCTGGGCATTGAGACAAGTTCCTTAGGCTTGGGTACCAGTGCTGGCGGGGCCAGTCTGAGGCAATCAGTATCATCTTTGGCTTCTCTTGTTTGACCTTTAGGGGTACCTTGGGGAGGAGAGGCAGTGGAGGAAAGGTATATACTGCTAAGCTTTTCCAGCTGAAAGAGAGGGCGTTCACTTTCCATGCTTTTCTGTGATAAGTCCTTGTGCAGAATCTTTTTAGTTGGTAGTTGTGAGGAAAGGCAAATAGATCTATATCCGGGCATCCCCATTTCCTTGTTATCGTGCTGAAGACTTGTGGATTCAATTTCCACTCGTGGGGATCCATTAGGTTTCTGCTTAGTTCGTCTGCCAGAGTATTTATCTTTCCTGGCAGGAATTGTGCCTGCAGATGTACTTGTTAAGTCAAAGCTGTGTCCCTCAGAGTCATGGCTAGTCTGCAAAGGGGGTAAGAATGTGTGCCACCCTGCTTGTTTATATACCACATGACCGTCGTGTTGTCTGTCTATCAGTAGTTGTCCCGGATGACGTAGGTCCTTGAAGGCTGTCAGGGCATTCTGAACAGCTAGCATCTCCTTTTGATTGATATGTAGATGCATTTGGTTTGCGGACCATGTTCCTTGAATACATCTTCCTGCCATGTGGGCCCCCCAGGCATAATCTGATGCATCCGTTGTTAATGTCTGCCTGGCTGGGGGTAAAGTGAATGTCTGTCCCTTGTTCTGGTGACAAGCCTTCGCCCACCAACAAAACTCCTGTTGCAGGCACGGAATGAGGGCAATTACTGTATCCAGGATGTGGCAATGTTGAGTCCGAACACTTTTTAGGTACCACTAAAGTTTCCTCATATGCAGTCTCGCATATAGAACTAGTAGAATGCAGGATGCCATGAAGCCCAAAGTCTGCAGAATTTTTCTTGCAGATAACTGAGCCTTTGTTGCCAACAGGTTGAAATAGGTAGTCAGTTGCCTTTGTTTGTCTGGCATGAGATAAGCCATCTGGGCAGTTTTATTTAAGCTTGCACCCAGGAATATTATCTCTTGAGAGGGTACTAGTTTTGATTTCTTTTTGTTGACTGTGTACCCTAGGTTGGTTAGAAATCTCTTTACAAACGCCAGATGCTATAGTAGAATGTCCTTGTTCTCTGCTTGAATGAGGCAGTTGTCCAAGTAAGGATATATCTGTATTCCTCTTTGTCTGCAGAATGCAATTACTGGTGCCAGGCACTTTGTGAAAACCCTGGGCGAAGTAGATAAGCCAAAGGGCAGTGCAGAGAATTGGTAGTGCATTGAGCCAGCTTTGAATCTGAGGTATCTTCTACATGTTTGTCTGATTGGGACATTCGAGTATGCCTCTTTTAGGTCTAAAGTCACCAGCCAAGCCTTCTTGCCCAGCATGGGTAGAAGTTGCTGTAAAGTCAACATTTTGAATTTTGGTATATCCAGAAATGTGTTTAGAATAGATAGGTCCAGTATTGGTCTCCAGGTCTTGTCCTTTCTTGGTACCAAGAACAGTCTTGAATAAAATTCTTGTCCCTGCTCTTGCTCTGGTACTTGCTGAATGGCCCTCATATCCATGAGGGATGAGACTTGCTTTTGTGCCTCTGCCCATTGATGTTTTGGCAGGTCTGGCCAACCATTTGTCCTTGGCAGAGTATGGAAGTGAAACTTGTAGCCTTGTGACACTATGTGTAGGACCCATTTGTCCTGGGTAATTATGTGCCAGTTTTGAGAAAAAAAGTGCTAGTTTTCCCCCTAAAGGTGCCGCCAGAAGATAGTGCTTGGTGCAGGCAGGGGGAAGTCAGTGGGACAGTTTCCTGTATGGTTGTGATTTGTCTTCTCCACTTTTGGAGGTAGAAGCACCCCATTGTTTAGACCTGTACGAACCCTGGGGCTGGGATCTGCCTCTTGGGCGTCTGTATCTGCCCCTTTGTGGTCTGTCTGACACTGGAAAGGACCAATTCTTTTGTAGGCCAGTGTCTGCTAAATCTTGGAGGCTGAACCTGTAAAAAAAATCTTTAACCGTTTGCATAGATTTAGCTTTGTCCTCCATTTTCTTTAACACCTCTTCTGCTTTAACACCAAACAAAGTATCATGCTGTAATGGAGCATCTAATAATTTTGCTTTGACATGATCAGGCAGACTTTGTTCCTTTAACCAAGCATGCTTCCTGATGACAGAACCTGCAGCGGCTCTGCAGGAGGCCTCCAAAGAATCAAAACCACATTGTAAAGTATGCTTTCCAACTTGTTCAGCTGCATGCAATAAATCCTGAATTTCTTTGTTTTCGGCACATTCAGAATTTGTTAACATTTTCTGTTTAAGCAGTGACATAATATATTGTTGATATTTAAGCATATGAAACTGACAATTTAAAGCCCTTATAGCCAAGGTAGCGGAAGTGTAAATTTTTTTCCCCCATCTGTCCAATGCCCTTGAATCCCTGTCCGAGGGGGTAGGGATTTTTGCAGCGGAAGCCTTGACCCCTTTGGGACCCTGAGAGATGGTTTCTGGGTCAGCAGCAGGGTTTTTGAAAAGGAATTTATGAGAGTCAGG
Organism: Protopterus annectens; assembly: GCF_019279795.1. Taxonomy (NCBI): domain Eukaryota; kingdom Metazoa; phylum Chordata; order Ceratodontiformes; family Protopteridae; genus Protopterus; species Protopterus annectens. Next base: position 627,350,718 of record NC_056735.1, on the reverse strand, counting down.
GACCCTGTAGTACCTGTCCGGCCTAACAGGAGCTGGAGGTAAGGAGTCAGGGGTCAGACTGGACTCTGAAAATACATCAACAATGTCTAACACAGGTGGAATAGCTAGGGGCCTGTGTTGTGGTAGTAAAAGGAAGTCTCTGAGTCTTTTCTTAGATTCTGAAAAATCTTGGCTCTCCCAGTGGAAATGCTCCTTCATGGTATGCAAGGTTTCCCCAAAAGAGTAATCCTCAGGAGGAGAGGCTGAAGGGATAGATTCTTCAGCATCAGAATCCTCATAGGGAGGAAGAGAGTACTTCTGAACAGAAGAGGAATCAGAAGAAATGGAAACCTGATCTGAAGATTCATATTCTGTCTCTTGCCTAGGCCTTTTATCAGGAGGGGGATGGGAACCCCTGATCAAAGTAATTAAGTCTTCGGCCATTTTGAGCATCTGTTTTTTGGGCATGGAGGCCTGTCCATGAGGCTGTTGTACTTGTTTCTTTGTCTTTAAGGGTGCTTTAGTCTTTGCCTTTGAAGCTGAAGTGGTTTTAATGTATAATTGAGTTGGTCTAAAAACACCCTCAGAAGCAGATGCCTGCTCAGCGGCTCCGGACCCATCTGAGGGAATAGTCTCCGAAGGTCCAATACTTTGACCTTCCAGCAGCCTAGGCGACTCCACGTGGGAGTCGGTAGCGGCCTGCAGGTCTAAAGTAGCGGGTGTCAGGGGCTGCGAAGGCACCTCACTGAGAACCGGCGACTGGCTTAGAAGAAGCCTCGTCGTCAGTTTTGGACCTCAGATGCCTGTCCTTTTCTTTTTCTTTGCGTTTCTTGTGAATTCCGGTAGTCGGATGGCTATCCGACGACATGGGATAATTAAATCTTCTGCCAAAATAGTGTAATGCAAAATCGTACCGACGCTTAATAGTGCATTGGTTAAGGTTAAATCTAGCACAAAACCGACAACTAGCAACGTTGTGGTCAGGGCCTAGGCAAGGAATACAGTAAGAATGAAAGTCCTTATGAGGTATTTGCTTCCCACAAGAAATACAATTATTAACTTTTTCTGACATCGGTCTGGAGCAAGAAAAATGTTTCCCCTACAGGGTACTTAGCTTTTAATGAAGACTTCGGATCTGAAATTCGAACACGAAAATCTCAGGAGCCGGTCAACCGGCACTTGCGAACTGCTTATGCTTTGGGCACCGAGCGGCAAGAAAGACTGAAGAAAATGGCGTTGGCTGCATCTTTTATACCTCTGGCGCACTGACGTCAGGGAAGAGGCGACAGCAACCAACGCCGGACCTAGACTTTGGAATTCAGGCCAACTGAGTGTAGCTGCCAGCAGGATAACCCAAGTGTAATGACTGCAACAGTGAAACACGAAGAACATCCACAGCTACACCCTGCACAGAGGGATAATGGCCTACTGTGCTCCAGATGGACTGCCCATATCTCTTAATGTACTATATATTTAAAATAAAAAGCAAAGAAGTAACATTTAACTAAAGAACATCATTACAACGACTTACTTTCCAATGCAACTGTTGTGGTGCTGTGGTGAACGGTTTATTACAGAAGAATTTATTTCCGGACGTCTAGTCAGTCAGAGAGCAGTGCAGAGCAGAGCCAGGAGAGCAGGGTCACCAACCAGTGCAGGAAAGGGCACACAACTACGGAAATAAAGTTTATATTCCGTGGTCGTAAGTCCGGAAGTCTTTTATTTATATTTACCGCAATGCCACAATCGCCAAAGCAGGAGGAGGGCAAGCAGCAAGAATCTACGCAGACGGGAATATGTATGGAGAAGAAGGTATTCAGTGTCTCTCTCTTTTTATGCAAGGTGAGATGCTTAGGATGCAAAAGTGGGGGGCGGTGGCACTTGTCCCACTCGCCCTAAAGTTCCGGCACCCATGCTTTTTTCAGTGCTTCCACAATTATCATCTCTAACAAGGCTTACTGTATCTGATGTGTCAACATTTTTGTACAGTTTGTTGTTGCAGTGGTAGGCTATTCAGTACTTTTGTACTTAACTTTACTGTTTGCAGCAAGTGTAATTTTCATAGCAAGTGTAGTTTTCATGGAGGGGTGCTTAGTACTTTAGTACTTAACTTATTTATTTACTTAATTTAATTTATTTATTTAACATTTGGTAACTGGGTTGGTCCAGCTGAGCCAGAGCACATTTTCAGTGGAGACCCGAGGAGAAAAGCTCCAGTACATAGACAAAAATTAGAACTGCACATAATAAATTCTGAAATATCAGTGTAAAAAAAAATTTCAAAGTTACAGAAACATTAAATACAAGTAGTTACAGTAGAAAAAAATGTACATGGTAAATGTAGGCAAATACATTTTTTTAATACAGGTATATACATATTTAGATGGGTTCTCATAGTCAGAAGAGTGGAGAAAAGGAGTCAGACAGTACTGTTAGGATGTTGTTGGTAGAAAGAGGAGGAAGAGATTAGGTAGGGGCATGACAGTGACAAAACCTAGAGGCAAGTAGAAACTGTTTTAGCTTTTTTTTGAAGAGCAAGGGGTGGGTTGTGGTTCTTATGCATGAGGGGAGTTTATTCCTGGCCTTGGCTACAGTGTGTTTATACAAAATTTGCCCTACATTTTTGTTAGGCGTATGGATGTCAACGAATTGTTGACTGGATGTACAAAGAGAGCAACTGGGAGTATAATATGTGATCAGAGAGGGGCAGGATGTGGGTTTGTAAAGGATGGAGTGTAGGATACGGAATTGAGTCAGTTGGATTTGTTGGCGAAATTCTAACCATTGGAGTGTGTTGAGAGCAAGGCAGTGGTGTGAGTTATGTGGTAAGTTAGTAGCAAATCTAGCTATTTTGTGATTTGTTCCAACTTAGATAAAAGTGTAGATTGGATATTAGTAAAGACAGGAGTTGCATACAGAAGGGAAGGAAGGGGAGGAGGAGTGCTTAGGCCAAGGACAGTTTAGTGTCAGAAGTAAGGAATTTTTTGTTTCTATAAAATAGTCCTAGTTTTTGGGGGGTTTTTTTTGATAGTTTGGTGAATAAGCAGGTTAAATTTCAGTTTGTCATCAACAGTAGTGCCTAAAAGTTTGGTGTGGGGATCTGGGTTAATGGTGGTCTTATCAAGGGATGTGATAGTAAAGGAAAATGTATGGTGAACTAGAGGTCGTGGCAGAAATAGTAAAAGATTTTTTTTTTTTTTTGGATTTAATACGAGTTGGTTGTCTAACAGCCATTTTTCTATGGAAAGCAAAGAGTTTTGGGTGTGCGTGTGGAGGTCAGAGGTAGAATTTGAGATGGTAAGGAGTGTTGAATCATCTGTGTATTGAATAATGGAGGACTGTTTGCAAGCAGTATGTAGGTCATTAGTGAAGACATTGAAAAGTAGAGGTCCGAGAATGGAGCCTTGGGGACACCAGTTTTGATGCGTAGGAAGGGAGAGCAGGAGGTGAGCCATCTGACTGACTGCTGCCTATTGGATAGGTAATTGCGAACCAGTCAGGAGAGGGCCCAGAGAGGTTAAGGTTTGATAGTTTTGAAAGAAATAGAGGGTGAGATACAGCATCAAAGGCCTTGAAGAAGTCAAGGAAAAGGGAGGATACTAGTTGGTTGTTGTCTCTAGCCTTGGCTACTGAGTGGGAAAAAGACAACAGTACAGTGGTAGTGCTATGGAATGGCCTGAAACCATGTTGTATGGGAGTTAGTAGGTTTTCCTGGAGAAGAGAGACTGAAAAAATAAAAAAAGCTGCACCAAACTTACACAACCACCATGTTTATTAGCAAAAAAAAATAAAAGTAAAAAAGATAACATTAGCGCTTTCACGACTGCTCTTGTCTCTTTATCAGACAAACTAAACATCTCTCCAACCAGTTTATATCAGACAAACTAAACATCTCTCCAACCAGTTTATATCACGTTAGCTGTCAGCTGATAGGAATCAAACTTTCCAATTATCTAATTAAAGCAAGCTAATGTTGTAGTCAGAGAATGCTATAGTAAGTTACATCTAAAATTTCTTTAAAAAAGCCAGTCCATAGATATGCATATGTGAAAGTATATATAAACATCTCTAAGTATATATAAAGGATAATTTATATACAAAATATCTATTAGAATATATATATTTATATATAATTGTTTAAAAAACAGTCCATAAGTATATATATGTGGAAATATATATAGACATCTCTAAATACATATACAAAAAAGCTTGCATACACACTGTCTATTACAATACATATATATATATATATATATATATATATATATATATATATATATATATATCAGGATATATTTACATTAAACCAAATGCAGACAAAAACTCACATTAGAAAAATTCTTAAAAAATGTTAAAAAACATATTACTATCTAAAAAAGCCATCTTGGAACAAAAAAAATTCTTCATAAAGGTTCATCTAAAACTCATATAAAGGCATATTAAGGCAAAGAAAGGCACGTCAAAAACATATTAAAAGCATATATATATATATATATATATATATATATATATAAGACAAAATATGCATACATAAACAACTATAAAAATACTTTACGGCTGAGACGACGAGACTTCAAGAAAGGTTTTAAGGATGTTGTGCTATTTAAACCACGGTATCTCTCAGAATTCAAAGAGAGGATCCATTTTTGTCCAATGCTCAGAGTTAGATTTTCTGTATCACCTCCTCTTACACTAAGATGGATAACTTGAATAACAAAAAATTTAAAATAATGTGTGCAGTCTGTTTCCTTGATATGTGTAGCCAGGGCATTGCTATCTTTACAGTTGCTGATATCCCTAATATGTTCAAGGATCCTGTCCTATTGTTCTGCAATCAGCATAGCCCTTGATTGTGATAGTAAACTGTCGCATGGGGTGTGTAAAAGTATTATTTCTATAAAGGGGTTGGCATGCAGAACATCATTTGCATGGAAAGGTGCCAGTCCGCATGGACTGGATCTGTCTTCCTGCAAAGATGATTCTTCAAAGACTTGTTTCTAAATGAAAAAGATGGAATATTTCGTATCTTGTCTATGAGTCTCGGGACCTCATGTAAAATATGCCAATGTATTTTAATAATAGAAGTGTACTCATTTACATCACTAGAATGCTGAAAAAGTTCTAAACCTATTGTTTGTCGAGTTTAAAACATGCTGGTCATCATTCTGTGCGACATCCATCAAATATGGTTTACATCTATTGTCTTTTTGTGTCCAGGCCTGAACTATAGTGGTCTCAATCTCTTCCTTTGAGTAACCTCTATCTAGGAAATCGAATTTCACATTTTCAAGTGCCACTCTAGCTTTGTCATCTTCATTTTGTAGTCTTAAAACTCTATACATTTGTCCCTTTAGGACATTTTTGGCAATATGTCTTGGGTGCATACTAGTTCCGTGCAGCAGGGCATCTCTCCTGGTGGGTTTCCTGTATATACTACTGCTAAGCCTGTTCAATTCAAATTTCCTAACTGTCACATCCAGGAAATTGATCTCAATTGTAGAATGTTGATACGTGAATCTTAAAATATCAGTGGTAGTATGGAAATAGTTCACAAAATCAGTTAACTCACTTATAGTGCCCTTCCCCAACATAAAGATGTCATCCACAAATCGGACATACCATAAAATATTTCCAAAGAAGGGATTAACATCTGACATTAGAGAGAGCTGTTCCCAACATACCAACGCCAGGTTGGCATAGCTATTTGCACAAGCAGCGCCCATAGCCACGCCAACCTTCTGGAGATAAAACTCATTTTCAAACACGAAGACATTATTTTCTAAGATAATTTCTAAAAGACTGCAAATAAGTTGAACCTTGTCATTTTCATAACATCTGTTCATAGTAAGAAAATCTCTAATCATATTAATGCCCCATGTGTTAGGTAATTATGTAAAAAGTGACTCAATATCCATAGTAACAAAAATGTATTCACTCTCAATTGTCATTATTCTGTTGTACAACCTTTCTAGGAACATTTTTGTATCTTTCAGTATAGTGTGGCATCCCTCTAATAATGTGTGGAGGTTGCCCTCCACAAAGATGGAGAATGGTTCAGTATACCACCCCGCACCTGAGACTATTGGTCTCATAGGTGGCATTTGAATATTCTTATGTATTTTCGGAAGGACATAGATTCTTGGGACAACTGGGTTATTGATGTTAAAATACTTAAATAAGTGTTCATCTATTAGATTCGTCATCAGCAAATCAAAAATCAAGAGACACCTTTTCCATCACTGCATTTAAAACTAATTTAGTGACACACTGATAAGTACTGAACACGAAATTATCCTGTATTGCAACAATACAACTCCTATAACAAGCACGAAGCAAGTCCAAAAAACAGGATAGCTGGATTCAAATACAGTAGTTTCCTTTATTTTCACAATAAAAACGGAGATGGAAGAACTAAGGTTTAGCGCTTTCATCTAGATAACTAGACTTCTTCAGAACATAAAACATAGAAACTCTCACAATTATATACATAAAAAAGCCCGCCTTTTACATCAATTATTCAATTATGTGTGTCATTACTTTCAAAATTTAAAGAGAGAGGAGGTTTTTATACAATATTACAATTGTATGTCTCAGTTATTAAAAGCACATAGCTAAAATATTAAAAGAACAACTGGGAAACCTGCAGTCATTGTAATGCTGTTTGAATAGACTGTATCTGTTTGTCACCAATGACTGGATTATTATTTATACATTATAAATTTAAGAAATTCTTACATAAAACGTGTGTCTATAAACATAATATTCTATGTATCCTTTTAAAAAAATATGATATACATATGTTGTCTTATGTATATATATCAAACAGTATGTACAAAATGTACAAAAAATACACAAAAAATAGAGTGTATTTCACAAGCATTTATAAACCATTATGGTTTACATACCATCATTTTTTGGACGATGTTTTCATTCTATGGAAGGACCCCAATGTAGATTTAAAAGGATTTATGGATTACATCAATCAAGTTTGTCCCCATTTTAATTTTACAGCTAAACATTCTCAGGACAAGATTGATTATTTAGATATTACCATCCTTAAGGACTCGTGGTGGTGCTGCGGTAGCGTTGTTGCCTCACAGTAAGATGTCCTGTTTGATTCTCAGCAACAGCGTCTTCCGTGTGGAGACATGTGTGAATGGGAGTACCTTCATTGAAGGTTATGCATCAGGGCCGGCAACTTGGCACGTAAAAATCTACTGCCAATCATTAGCGGACTGGAGTTCTGCTGTGGCGACCCCTAACCAGGAAAAGCCGAAAAACACAACAAACATCCTTAAGGACTCCACAAATCAAAGATTTGTTTCAAAAATCTTCAGGAAGTAAGCATTTTCTAACAGCTGTCTTGATTTCCAAAGTTGTCACCCGGCCCACACTAAGAGAAATATTTTTAAGGGGCAGTTGGTAAGGGCAGGAAGGATGTGCTCTTCAAGGGAGATTTGTTTGGAAGAAGCAACAAACATCAAGGAAATGTTGAGGATTAGGGGTTTTCTCCAAGCCATTCTTGACAATGTAGCTGAAGAAATGAAGGAAGGATGGGGAACTAAATATAAACCTTTGTTAGTTAGTGGTGAATTGATTAAAAAAACATTGAACAGTTTCAAAGGAAAGGTGAGTTATAACACAAGTATGGTGATTCCTTTTGGGGTGGGGTAAAAAACACTTAGGGACATTATCTTAAGGAACTGGAATATATTCAAGGGCAACCTTGATATTTTCCACCTTTTAGGTCAATCACCAAATTTTGTATACAAAGCAGGTAGAAATTTAAAAACATTCAATGGAGCAAGTTTCAGTACCCAGAACTTTTAACATTAAAGGAATCACCAGATGTGGATGCTGTAACCAATGTCCCTTTATTTTGGACAAAGATATTGTGGACACTAAAGGCAATAATAGGGGTATTTTTTACATAAAGGTAATTGTAACACCAAGTGTTTTATTTCTATTTCTATTTGCCAAACGTGCACATGTTTATGTTGGTAAAACAGTCAGGAACTTCAAGACTCGGATTTATGAGCACTTACATGCTATTAGTAACACCACCACTCGCAATGCCCTTTATAGGCATACTTTAGAATGCCAGGGGGGTTACAATATTTAAATTTGGGATTTTGGAAGTTGTGCCACATAATTTTAGAGGTGGTTGTTGGGAACTTCAGGTTGATTTGAGAGAATTTTATTGGATTATTAAATTAAAAGCGGTGGAAACACCAGGTTTAAATCATTTTATTTCCCTGGTACCTATTCTAAGGAAAACTTTATGATTTGTTTTATATAACGTATTTCTACTTAATATGGCTATGTGTATAATGTGAATGTGTTTTTATGTTGTGTTTTTCACTTAAGATGCAGTTGATGTTTTAATTAATTGGATAATTGAATTATTGTAAAAGTATAAACGGGATGATCAAAAGCTAGAGGAATGTTTCTTTTGGCTCTGATGATGTCCCCGAAGTGTCATGCAAGGGAAGAAAGCGCTTAACCATATATTATACAAAAAAATATTTTATGGTATCCAGCTACCTGGTTTTATTTGGTGTGTGAAGCTTATGGTGCAATTACTGCCTTATGGACATTTTACTACTATTACTGATTTCAATGTGAAAGAGCTGAAGGGCTTGGAAGTCTAGGACTTACAACTCTGATCTATTTCAGTTCTCTGTACAGGCATTTTAGTTGTGGTTGGTGAAGACCAAGAGCAGCAAGGCCAAACTAATGTGTCTTCCCATGTATGTAGATTTTAGCTAGTTTACTTACGGTTTCCATATCTTATAGGGAATGTGGTGGCCATCACATACTGTGATAGGCCATACCATCACAGCTGTCACAAAGTCGATGTCAAAGGGGTATGTGTAATGTGATACATTTTTTGGTATCCAAAATTAATGTATAGGGTCTACACACATTTTCACAAAGAGCACAGTGGCATGAATGTTTGCTTATGGATCTCTGTCTGCAATATTCAGGAGAATTGGAATAAGATGTGCAATATTCCAAAAGGCCACACAGCATGGCCTGTTACAGTGACTTGTACAAAGGTAGACAGGAAAATTATGAAGGAAAAATGTACACTCTGTACTCACAACACTGTAAACAGCAGTTCAGTCCTATTAGCTTACTGCCTGACATGACAAGCTCAGCTAGTACAACTGGAATGGGATACTGCAATCCTCAATCTACTGAAGATTGTAACCCTCCTAAGTGGTGTTTCTTGCAAACTGCACTCATTTCTTTCTTAGTTTTTGGACAGACCGTAGCATAAGTTGTAATGTGAAAATATGAGGGACTCTGTTTGGCTGAGTACTGTGCCTGTTGCGCATTAACAACACAATAGATAAGCAGTGTAACATTATAACTGAAAATATGCAGAAAGGTAGGAGTGGCTCAAGGAAAAATTATTGATGCAGGGCAAGGAATAGCGAATTACTAAATAGTTTGCTGTTGAATTTGAGATCATAGTAAATGCATTAGTTAATATGTGTAACGCAAGTGATATTTAATTTCCTAAAATATTCAGTACCACCCCCCAAAAAAATGTTTCACTGCATGGACTGTAGAATACGGTGAGTTTTCAGTACATTCTTTTACTGTGCCAGTATCATGGAGTCAGGTTTACAAATTACTGTTATGCTGTAATTAAAAAATGTGGAGAGGAGTAGAATGTCAGGAGATTACTGAAACGGCATTTCACAAGACAGATGTTCCTCAGAAAGAAATGAGCATGCAAAAATAAGTTATCATAATGTCTTGTAGACATAATTAGGGTTAAATCAAAATTTACTAGTAAAACACATTGAAATAAATCAATACATTTTCTGAAGCTAGCTTCCAAAAATTAGACTGAAGGTATTTAAATAAATAAATCTTTGTACTGCTAGCAAACTAATTAAATAAATAATTCTTAGTGCAGGCAGATTGGAAGAAATTTAGATTGGAAGTCCCTTCCTTTCAATTCTGAGATGTCAATTGCAGTGAGTTTTAAGACCCTTTGCAGTAGTGTGGGGACGGGTACTGTCAATTCAAGTTGGACTACAAAAGAACACCTACAACAAAGGCCTCCAATTTAGCTACTTCTCTGGTAGCAGTTGGATAACTTCAAAGAATAGTGTAAAAGAAACTCTGAGCAAAACATAAATGAGGGTGATTAGCAACAGAAAAGAAGCAGCACTCTTACAGAAGGAATAGAAAATGACAGTCGCACATTTCCCATTATATGTCAATAGGAATTCACAGTTACTTCCTTATGTCTGGCATGAGTCACTGAAAGAAGACTTGAAATGCTTTATGGGAAAGAGAAAGGGTTGAAGCAGAAAATGATCATGTTGATATATCAAGCCCCATCGCTAGCCATGTTGTGGTAAACAGGCTAAAATTACAAATAAATCATTTAGAGTGATTTTTAGGTGTTAAAATAGGTCTAGAAACAAAGACTAAAAAAAACATTTTTTAGGGTGGAGTTTTCCTTTAATACAACAGTGGAGAACAGCAGGCAAATCTTGGTCTACATATTTTCTAACTTAGCTTGCTGGTTCCACTGCCTACCAGATGGTAGCAGTATGCAAAGTCAGGGCTATTAGTGAGGCTAAGACTCTAAGTTACAGGGAGTATCTATCATAGCAAATAAATGTAGTTCGGGAATACTTATAAGCTTGGGTTAAGGAATGGCCCCTTAAAGGAGAATTACCTGGAATTCCAGGTGATCAGGAACAGAGGGGAAACGGATCCCTTTATAAAACCACAGATTTACCAATAAGGCAGACATCAGTCCTCAAGAGTTTAAAGCAGTCTGGAGAGTTTATTTGTAAATCAAGCTGTACTGAAGCTGGAGCAATCAACTCTGAGACAGAGGGTTTTTGCCTGGAGTCGTCAAGCTGCCAGTGGATGTCTTGCTACCAGGGATCCAAAGTAATTTAATTTGGAAAAGGACTGCTGCAACAAAGACATTTGGTTTGTTTACCTGGAAGAATTTCATGACTTTTGTGTTATGTATCATAGGCTCTGTGGCGTGCAATAATTGCATAACACTGTAATAAAAATAAATAGTTAGGTAGGGGTTCTCATCTCAGTTCTGGCAACTGTAAAAGTGCATGTCTTACTGTGTGTGTTTGTAGTTTAACCTGTGTGCCAAAAAACATTACATTAGGATGCTGGAGTCTGAAATAAGTACTAATGACTTGTACTAAATCCTACAGTCTGACAACATGTTTCAACATCAGCATTTGGAGACTTTCTTTTGTTCACAGAAAGTAGAAGACACCAACAAAATAATATTGGCATTAATTGCCGGCATGAGACCTGCCAATAAAGACTGACCAATTCATGTGATTTTGCTTTACCAAATACAGATAGGGTGCAGCTGCCACTCTTGTGTGCTTGAAGAAAAGCACCTATCAGTTTGCACCAAAGTTTTGTAATGTATCGGTTCCAAAGCAGAACATTTTATTCTTCACTTGCTGCTGATTTCAGTTTAGAACCTTGCCAAATCAGGTAGACTGTTTCCTTAATAAAGTCACCTTTCTCGAGATTCTTTCATTAACACACACAAACATGTGCATATAAATATTTGTGTGTGTGTATATATACATATATATATATATATATATATATATATATATATATATATATATATTTATATATACATGTTTGTAATATATATATATATATATATATATATATATATATATATATATATATAACTGATATAGGTATATTTTTTGCATTTTAAGCGTTTCTTAACAGTACAGTACTGTTTTTATTTGCTTGCTTGACTGAGTTATTTACTTATCTGTGTCTGCATTTCTATATTTGATGACCTCTGGCTGAATGATCTTTGCTGAAAATTTTATTTCTGCTCTAAGGTATGTGGCACAGTGCTTTAACTTGAACTACCTGGTTCCACACAGGGGGTCCTTTACAGCTTTCTCGGGCAGTAGGGAGTTTGTGGTGAACACATTCCAGGGTGGAAACACTGGTCAAACAGCTTTTGTGTTATCTGGCTGTCTGAAGGCTTGGCTTTGGAAAGGTATTTTATCTTGCTGGTATAAAACTATTACCTTTGTGTGAATTTCCGCTTATCTTGCTAGAAGCTCCGTTGTACCTGACTGACAGTGCTCCTTAAACAATCTGGAAATATAGAGCTGATACAAGTATATTTTTTGCACTTTAACTGTTCAGTGTTTCTTAACAGTACTGCGCACTGTTTTTATTTATTTGTTTGAATGAATTATTTGCCTCTCTGTGTCTACATTTATATATTTGATGACCTCTGGCTGAATTTTTTTTCCCCACCCTCCCATACAACTGCTGTTGTGTTCTTAAAGTTGGTGGCATTTGCAGTTGCCTGCCCCTACCATAAATTTGAGCTGGGACACTCCTCCCAGTCCCATCTCATTAGCTCATTCTACCCAATACAGAGATAATTTGGGAAGGCCAAACCATTTACTTCCTTAACCTTAAATTACCTTATGTTCCTCCTCAGTTCCTTTCCACTTTACTAAACAATTTATTCAGCTTGCTTTTACTGTATTTGTGTTTCCTCCTACTCTATTACTTCATCTTGCTTGCTACTTACTGCTTCTTCTCTAAAGTGTACAAGTGCATCTTTCCTGTTGCATTTACTACTTTCTTTTTATAGCCTGGTTAAATTGTAAGTGTTATTCTAAGCCTCTTAGTTTTGGTTTAAGCACTTCAGCTTTAGGCCTACCCCTTAGCTCTCCCTGGTATTTCTCCCTCAGATTCTGACAAATATGGATAGACAATTTCCTACAGTTTCTCCTGCACATCTGGTTGATATGGGCATCCTGATACACTGTAGCAACTGCCTCATGTATACAATCATGTACTATCATGTACTACTACCACCTAGGTACACAATTTGTAAGAGATGCAACTACATTAGGAACCTAGAGTCTACGCTCTCTCCCTCACAAGCCACTATATCAGGCACTGAGAATGCTGTAAACACAATCACTACACCTCAAACACCACCCACTCCTAATTAACACACACCCACATATGCTTAGGTCCTCAACAAAAACATACCCAAAAGCACACGTGATCTCCACAGCCCTTCACACAACATACCACACATAGTCCACATACCTTTGTCTCACAACCACTAAGGCTTAAGTTCCATACCTCACAACTGTCTCTCATTTTTAGGGACGTCCCTGATTTTGACTCTAAGTTTAGCTCTGTCCTCTTAATCCCTCCTAAAACTGGTGACATTCGGAGAAAAGGTGGTGAACTATACTCAATGACAATAATTAGAGTTATAGGCTTCTTTTACTTCAGAAACTGTATATTAATTCACATTCTCTTATTTTGGCATTGTCTCAAGTTGTTAGTGCTAATATTTTAAAAGCGTCCCTGATTGTCCATTATTATTTTTGGATTTGTCCCCAATTCTGTTGAGATTTGCCCTGGTTGGTTGAGAGCTATGGTCTTAACCATAAACCCAACATATTAGTCATAGGAGACTCCATTGTGACACACACAGATGTGCCTCTCACCAGGCTGGATAAGGAGAAAGCCATGGTTAGTTGTCTGTCAGGGGCTAAAATCCACCATATTACATACGCACTCAGGTCTCTCAACAACAGGTACTGTTATAATTCTGTCATAGTCCATGTTGGCATGAATGACTTGAGACGTACATCCCTGGACTACATGAAGGGAGACATGATTGAGCTCGCTGAATTGTGTCTCAGGCAGGTATGTTACTAGCCTTCAGGAGCATTCTATCACCACCTAGAATGATACCTCAATACAAACAGAAAATAATTGTCTTTAACAATTGGCTTAGTCGCTGGTGTCATTCCAGGGGTATCCAGTACCTGACAGCCAGGTCAGATGTGATCGACAGACCATGATACTTTGCCAGAGATGGCCTGAATCTGTCTTACTTGGACTTCAAGCTTCTGGTAAAGGCTCTTGCCTCCCCGATAGTGCTTTTTTTAGGAAAAGTGATGAGGTTAAACTACCAGCAAAAAATTTTCAACAAAACGCAAATTTAAGGTCATACTGCTAAACGCTAGGAGTCTAAACATGAAACTGCACTCACTGCAAGCATTCTTAACCCTGGAAAATGCTGACATCTGCACAGTTACTGAAACCTGGTTCAAAGCTGAGGACAGCATCCCAGCCTTACCTGGTTGCTCATCCTATCACACAGTCAGACCCCAAACTGTGGGCAGTAAAGCCAAAGGAGGTGGAGTTTCAATACATATTAAAGATATACACACATCCAGGCAGGTCAAACAGTATGACGCACAGGAGACACTCCAGGTGTAGTTAACCATTGACAAGACCCCTGTTCAAACCATAGCGAGCTAGCGGCCCCCAAATCTGACTCAGGATGCACAATCCGCCTATTTGGACCTCTTTGAATCAATCAAGATTCAACCATTTACCCTGATCCTGGGTAACTTTAACTACCCAAACACTTCAATTTTATCAATGCAAACACCTTGGAAAAACTAGTTGATACCCCCACAAGAGGTGACAATATCTTGGACTTGGTGTTAACCAACATGAGTAACCAGTGCAGCATCCCTACAGTATCATCGTCCCTGGTAAGATCCGACCATAAAGTGGTCACTTTCAAAGTCATCATCTCCCCCCAACCCCCCTCTAGCTAGGGTTAAACAAAATAACTTCACCAAAGCTGATTACAGCCTCCCGAGGGATGGTATAAACAGCTTCATTGCCCTGCCCATAGGAACTAGCACCAATATCCAAAAGTACACCAAAGCACTACACAAGCATTTATATAGATGCATGGAATCAGGAATAACAGATAGGACTAAATCATCATCGGCAAGGAAGAGTAAATCTGTCTGGTGGACATCTGCAATAAAGAAACTCTATAGCAAAAGGAAAAAAATGCTGTCCAGGACCAAGAAGGAGCAGGTGCCCAATTGGAAGCAATCTCTCCTTAGCCTGAGCAAGCAAATAAGAGCACTAGTGAAATCCTCCAAAGCAAACTTTGAGTCCAAATTGGACACATCTACTAGAGACAATCATAAGGCCTTCATCACATATGTCAACAACCTCAAAGGAAGCACCCAGATCTGTTCAGAACTGGTGGTTAAGGAAACCAAATATGCAAATGCCGTAGATATAGCAAACTTGCTGGCTGACCGATTCAGCAAAAACTTCACCCTTCTGTCCCCCCATCAGTAAATCAGGCCATCCCCAGTACCTACCCCCTCCCTCTTGTATCTAGGGAACAGGTCATCACTGCTCTCTCAAAGGCAAAAAATACAGCCTCCATGGAACCCGATAACATCCTAGGTTGCATCTTACATGAACTCAGGCAAGAACATGCAGCGTCATTAGGTGCGCTATTCAACCAAAGCCTTAGTACCGGCTTTGTCCCAGCTGAGTGGAGGACAGCCAAGGTCATCCCTTTGCACAAATGTGGACCATCCACCGATCCAGGAAATTATAGACCCGTAAGACTAACTAGCCTGATCTGAAAAGTCATGGAACAACTTATCATGGACCTAATTAACAAGGACATTGGCAACCTCCAAACACTCGATACCACACAATATAGCTTCGTCAAGGGGAGGTCATGTTCGTTAAATTTGGTCAACTTCGAGACAGTCACCAAAGCCATGGATGAGGGGAACATGGTGCACCCTGCCCACCTTGACCTGGCCAAAACCTTTGACACTATTCCCCACTTGAGTTTAATAGATGAACTATCTCAACTAGGCATCAATACATATGTTATCAGATAGGTAGCAAACTGGCTCATTGATAGAACCTACCTAGTCAAATTAGGGGAAGCCACCTCAAGCAGTAGAACTGTAATGAGTGGCGTACCCCAGGGTTCGGTCATGGGGTCTCTGTTATTTGGGATTTACTTTTCTGAGGTGCAGGCCAAAACCAGTGGGCTACGGCTGACCAAGTTTGCAGAGGACTGCAAGCTGGGCGCTTTCATCAATTAATTCCCCTACTCATGTGGGCATCCTCCAAGATGGTCTTACCCAAACAAATGACTGGTGCCAGAAACATGGTCTCAAGCTGAACACCAAAAAATGCATCGTCCCCTCCTTTGGGGAGAGTGACTTCCCCACAAATTATCACATTAATAACAACGTCCCAAGCAAGCAATTAGTCATGAGGGATTTGGGCCCCCAGGTTGATGGCAACCTGAGTTTTGACCACCATGTTTTTTCAATTTGCATGGAAAGCTTTCTACATGGCCCACCTCAAAAGTAAGGGTATCTCATCCAGGGACAAGGTGGTCATAACATCCCTGTATTCGTTCCTTATAAGGTCCATTATTGAGTACAACGCCCCTTTCAGCATGTACTCGCAAAGTACATGCAATAGCTGGAGAGACCACAGAGGTTCCTCACCAGGAGAATCCAGGACCTCAAACATCTACCATAAACAGATAGGCTAAAAGCCCTAACCCTGCACAGACAAGGATTTCTCGGACTCTGTCTTGATGGGACTGCTGCATATCTGCAAGTTAAGCTCCACTCAAGTAACCTGCATGCGTGGCCTCAACCTGGTCTGTGGCATTAATAGGACTTGTTGGCGGGACAGATTTGTGTCCCACAGACTCCCCCATCTGTGGAATAGACTCCCTCTCCACGTGAAGCAGAGTACCTCAACCTCTTAGAGCAAGAAATCTGGACAAAGCCATAAATAAAAAGGGGATAAAGGCCCAAAAATAGGGACAATGTTTAAATTTTGCTCTTACAAACTTAGAAAGTTGCTAGAATAACAGGTATAAAGTCTGAATCTCAATGTCAGTCATTATGTTCTAACTTCAGTCTGTAATGATTTACCACTAATTTGCCAGAAAAACGCAATTTTATGAAAAACTGACCAAAAATGGGAGGCAAAAATCTGGACATTATTTGAAAATCTGTACAGTTGAGAGGTATGTTCTTTACCCCCTTTTAAGTGCAACCTGGATAACTGGATGGGAAACAGAAAATACACCCCTAAGATTCCACCCATGTCCCTGCTGGACAAGGGCATCGAGTGCTGACTTGTCTAAACATGGGCTAAACTCTTGGCTAGGCTTCTAAGGGCCTCAGGTGCGGTAGCGTTGTCGCCTCACAGTAAGATGTTGTCCTGTTCGATTCTCAGCTAGAGCGTCTTCTGTGTGGAGACATACGTGAATGGGCGTACTTTCGTTGAAGGTTGTGCATCAGAGCTGGCAACTCTGCACGTAAAAATCTGCTGCCAATCATTAGCGGAACGGAGTTCCACTGTGGCGACCCATAACCAGGAAAAGCCGAAAGACACACACACACACACATATATATATATATATATATATATATATATATATATATATACATACACATATATATATATATATATATACATATATATATATATATATATATATATATATATATACACAACCTCTTGCTGTGAGGTGGACACGGTGGTGCAGCAGTTAGCATTGCCACCTCACAGCAAGAGGTTCTTCAGCTCGATCCCCGGCTGGGGTGCCTCCTGTGCGGAGTCTGCATCTCCTTCCTGTGGTCTTATGGGTTTCCTCTGGGTGCTCCGTTTTCCTCCCTAGGCGTGAGTGCGTGCATGTGTGTGCCTTCTGTGGAAGGTTGGGCGTTGGGCTGGCAACTCCACACTGTAAAAACTCCACTGCCAATCATGATCGGACAAGTGATCTGCTGTGGCGACCCCTAACTGGGAAAAGCCAAAAGAAGAAGAAGATACTCTATTACACACGCCACCCACATTATACTAATTTTTCCATTCCCACATCTCGGTTTGTAACATTTTATTTAATTACAACACTTCAGAACAACAAGAGATAATTACTGCTGGTCTCTCTGTGGACCTTAACCAAAATGTGGTAACTGTTATCTGTGTCTTTACCCAACTGACAGACAGACAGAGACAGGTAGCCGAAGCTCTTCTTTTTTTTCCTTTTGTAATTGAACTATTACAGGCTAACAAAACCAGAGAAACTCGTACTCTAGTACAGACCAAAACAACTGTGGGTCAACATAAAGTGGCTCTTCAGGGCAGGTTACGTTACTGACCTACAAATACACCTGTAATAAATGTAATGTTATGAGTGTCTTCTGTTGTTGTTGTCATAGTAAGGGTGCTCCTGCCGGCACAGAAGAGGGCAGTGGCCAATCCCCATCCCTGGGTCTCCGGCGGCTGTGGCTAGGCTTGCCTGACAGATTGATGTGCGCTCTGTCACATAGCAGCCAGCCGAGCGCCATCTCTCCAGCCTTTCTTGCCCTAGATGTCAGAAGTCAGGAATAAATCAAAATGAATCCAACAAGGAAACACAAATACACCACAAAGAGAAAAAGAGGGGATAGGAGGGAGGACACCGACTGCAACAGTGAAGACACTCGAACATCTATATTTATGGTAGGTGTACACAACTGTACTATGTTCATCGTGTTTCACTGTTGCAGTCATAACTGTAGGGTGGAATCCCACAGCAGTGAAAAAGGGAGGAGGTTTAGACAGAAGAAGGCAAGCAAGAAGACCCTGCAACAAAACAGCAGAGGCAAGCCCTGCCTGGTCTTAGAAGACAAGGGGAGTTGTGGTGCTTGGAAAAATAGTATGAACAGAACAAGGGTGGCAATCTTCAAGATTGGTAGGGACTCCTCTGAGAAAAAAAGTAGAAGTAGCAGCTGCTCTAGTAGAATGACTTCTCACAGTGCCTGGAAACTGTTTCCCATGATGAGTGTAACAAAATCTTATTCCATAAGAAATCCATTTGGAAATAGTTTGTTTGGAAATAGCTTTTCCAAGAGAACTGGAGGCAAAAGAAACAAACAATTGGTTAGATTTTCTGAACTCTTTAGTCTTGTCCAAGTAAAATCGTAAGTCGTAACTGTCTGTGTCCAATGAATGCAAAATCCTTTCCCCTTTATTTTGAGGATTAGGAAAGAAGGTAGGAAGGTGAATTGTTTGGTTTAAAGCCACTTTCGAAATCACCTTAGGCATGAAAGTAAGATTGGTCCTCAAGGATACTCTGTCCTGGTGGAAAATAAGGTATGGTTCCACAGCCATGAGAGCTTGCAACTCTGAGACCCGTCTGGCAGAAGTCAAAGCTAACAAAAGAACTGTCTTCCAAGATAAAAACTTAATATCTGAAGATGCAGCAGGCTCAAAATGAGGCAAAGTAAGTTTTTCTAAAACATAATTAAGATCCCAAGCAGGAACAGGAGGGGTCCTGGGAGGCCTTAAATTCTTAGCCCCTCAAGAATTGTCTCACCAAAGGATGAGAAAAAACAGGAGGATCAGTATTGAATTGAGCAGAAATAGCAGAAGCATGAATCTTAATGGAAGAAAAGGAAAGTCCATTAGACAAAAGATCCGAAAGGTAAAGCAAAACAGAAGAGAGATCAGGCACCAGTGGGTCCAAGCCTCGGTCCTGCATCCAAATACAAAATCTCTTCCATTTAGAGGCATAGGATTTCCTAGTGCTAGGCTTTCCAAAACGTCTTCTTCCAAAACATCCAAAACTTGTTTGGGAAGACTAGAAGAAAACAAATTCCTTTGAAGAGCCAAGCTGCCAAGCAAAGGGTCTTGAGATTGGAATGTAGCAAATGACCCTGATGCTGGGACAGAAGAGAAGGGTTCAGAGGGAGAATCCAAGGAGGCTCCAAGAACAGGTGCTTTAAAGTTGGATACCAAAACTGTCGAGGCCAATTTGGAGCAATCAAGATGAGGAACTTGGGCTTGTCCTGTTTTATCTTTAGTAATACCCAAGGAAGTAGAGGAAGAGGAGGGAAGACATATCCCGAAAGGTTTCTCCAGCTGAAGGACAGGGCATCCACTTTCCAAGCTGTTTTGTGGAAGGACCTGGTGCAAAAGCGAGGCAGCTGATGATTGAGATGGGATGCAAACAGATCTATCTGGGGACATCCCCAAACTGCAGTAATCCTGTTGAATAAGTTGGTGTCTAGCATCCATTCGTGAGGATCTACAATGTTTCTGCTCAAGATGTCTGCTAAGAGATTCTGTTCTCCTGGGATGAATTGAGCCTGGAGATGTAGATTCAGATTTAGAGCTGTGTCCCATAAAGCGCAAAGGGGCACGAATGAGAACCCCCTGCTTGTTTATGTACCACATGACTGTGGTGTTGTCTGTGCGAATCAAAAGAGGCCCTGGATGCAAAAGGTTCTTGAAGGCTAGAAGAGCATTTTGAACTGCCAACATTTCCTTCAGATTGATGTGCCAGTGAAGACGGTCCTTTGTCCAGGTTCCCTGCTGGCAATTGCCTAGAAAATGTGCTCCCCAAGCATAATCCGAGGCGTCCGTGGTTATGATTTGAGAAGGTTGAGGAAGACGGAAAGGCTTTCCTTCGTTTAAAACACACACCCTGGACCACCAAAGGAACTCCTTCTGGAGGCAGGGGATCAGAGGAATCAGAGTGTCCAGATCATGGTAATGCTGTGACCATACACTTTTCAGATACCATTGAAGCTTTCTCATATGAAGCCTTGCATTTGGAATCAACAGAATGCAGGAAGCCATGTAGCCCAATGCCTGCAGGAATTTCCTTGCAGTGAGCTGAGTTAGAGTTGCCAAAGTCTTGAAAAGTGAAGCCAGCTGTATTTGTTTTTCTGGAGTGAGGAAGGCCCTTTGTAAGGTTGTATTTAAGAGGGCCCAAAATACCATTTGTTGAGAAGGGATCAAATGTGACTTTTTTGTGTTCACTGAGAATCCCAGTAGGAGGAGAAGACGTTGAACAAAATCCAGATGTTGAAGTAAAAGATCCTTGCTGTCTGCCTGAATAAGGCAGTCGTCCAAATAGGGGTAAATCTGAATCCCCTGAAGTCTGCAATAAGCCACTACTGGTGCCAGGCACTTGGTAAGGACTCTGGGCGCAGTAGATAAACCAAAGGGCAGTACAGAGAATTGAAAGTGTCTCGAACCTGCCTTGAATCTGAGGAATTTCCTGCGTTCCTGCCTGATGGGAATGTGTAAATAAGCTTCCTTTAGGTCCAATGTCACCATCCAGGCGTCCTGAGAGAGCATTGGAATCAGCTGCTGCAGAGTAAGCATCTTGAATTTTGGAATTTCCAAAAAGGTGTTTAACACAGAAAGGTCCAGAATAGGTCTCCATGAGCTTTGTTTTCTTGGAACCAGAAATAGCCTTGAATAAAAACCTTTTCCCATCTCTGAGAATGGAACAGGCTCTATGGCTCTCATGGCCAGAAGAGCATCCACTTGATTTAAGGCCTCTGACCACTGATGTTTTGGCAGATCTGGCCAACCGAAAGCCCTTGGCAGGGTATGAAAGTGGAATTTGTAGCCTTTTAAAATCACGTCCAATACCCATTTGTCCTGGGTAATAAGAGTCCAATTTCTGTAAAAAGAAAGTTTTTCCTCCGAGAGGGGCATCCAGGTAAAGAGGTCCTGTAGCCCAACCGAGAGAGTCATTGAGTTTGCTTTCTTTGAGATTGGGATCTGTCTTCTCCCCTTCTAGGTGAAGAAGCAGTCCATTGTCTCGATCTGTAGGAGCCCTGAGCTTGGCCACGACCTCTGCCGCCTCTATATCTTCCCCTTTCAGCCCTGTCAGACGTGGGAAAGGACCAATTTTGGAGGGCCAATTCCTGGAAAATCTAGAGGCTGAACTTGCAAGAAATCTTTCACAGTTTGCATAGATTTTGCCTTTTCTTCCATCTTTTTAATAACCTCCTCAGCCTTAGATCCGAAAAGAACATCATGCTGAACAGGGGCATCTAATAATTTAGCCTTAACCTGTTCAGGTAAACTTTGTTCACGGCCAAGCATGTCTCCTGATAACAGTACCAGAGGCTGCGGCCCTGCAAGAAGCATCCAAAGCATCAAAACCACAATGCAAGCTATGTTTGTTCAGTTGTTCAGTTGCATGCAATACATCCTGTAGCTCCTTATCTTCTGCACATGAAGGAAGGGAAGCAAGCTTTTGCTTTAAAACAGACAAAAGAAATTGCTGATACTTAAACATATGAAACTGGCAATTTAAAGCCCTAACAGAAAGGGTAGCAGAAGTATATACCTTTTACCCCACCTGTCTAAGGCACGAGAATCCTTCTCAGGAATAGGATTCTTAGAAGTAGCAACTTTAGCAGCCTTAAAACCCTGAGAAATAGTTTCAGGATCCGCAGAAGGGTTCTTAAATAAGAACAAATGAGACTCAGGAACCCTATAAAATCTATCAGGCTTAGAAGGAGCAGGAGGCATGGAATCAGGATTCAAATTAGCCTCAGAAAGAGCATCATCCACAATATCAAGAACAGGAGGGATAGCCAAAGGCCTATGTTGAGGAAGAAGAAGGAATTCTCTAAGCCTCTTCTTGGAAGCAGAATAATCCTGACCTTCCCAATGAAAATGTTCCCTCATCTCATGTAAGGTTTCCCAAAAGAAAAATCTTCAGGCGGAAAGGCAGAGGGCAAGGAGTCCTCAGCATCCGAATCCTCATAAGGAGGAAAAGAATATTCCTGATCAGAGGAAGAGACAGAAGATATAGAAGCCTGGTCAGAGGAATCCATAGGAACATCCTGTCGAGGCCTTTTCTCAGAGGGGTGAGAACCCCCTAACCATTGTAAGCAAATCTTCAGCCATTCTTAACAATTGCTTCTGTGTCCTGGGAGTAGATTCAGAAGTAGCTTGAGCAGGAGCTTTAGACTTAACAGGAGTCTTTGTCTTTGCCTTTGATATAGTGATGTGAGTAGGCCTGAATACCCCCTCAGAAGCTGGTACCTGCACAGCGGTTCCGGACCCATCTGAGGGAGCGACGTCTGAAGGTCCTGCAGCAGATAAAATAGAAGGCCTTGATGGCTCCCCATGGGAGTCCGTGACGCCATCGGTTCAGAAGTGGCGGACGACAGGGGCTGCAAAGCCTCACTGGCGACAGCCGAACTGGACGCTGGCTCCAGCTGCAACGAGTCCTGTTTGGACCTCGGAGGCCTGTCCTTGTTTGCGCTTCTTTTGAATTCCGGTAGTGTCCGACATTCTATAATTGAAGCATCTCCCAAAGTAATTTAGAGCCCAGTCCGCTTGATAGTACGAGAATTGAACCTGGCACAGAACCGACAACAAGAAACGTCGTGGTCAGGGCCTAAGCAAGGTAGACAGTAAGAGTGGAAATCTTTATGAGGTATTTGTTTCCCACACGTAATACAATTATTAACTTTTCTGACATCGGAGGAACAAGAAAAAGATTCCCCAACGGGGTACTTAGCTTTAAGAAGAGAAGTAAGAACTTCGGACTGACAACAACCAAATACGCTGTTCGAAAATCGCCAACCAACGACTAGCGAGCTGCTTTCCACCGCACGGCAAGAAAGACTGGAGAAGATGGCGTCGGCTGAGGGCTATGTACCAGAGCTGGCGTCAGGTACTAGCCTGTACAGCCGCCGGACCCAGACTTTGGGATTCTGGCGGCAGGAGCACCCTACTGTTATGACTGCAACAGTGAAACACGATGAACATCCTAAACAGACTCATAGGTTTTCCTCTGTAATGCACAAAGAGAAAGACTAGTCAGAAATAGGATGCTTGGTAGCAGGTACTTAAAAGTGACAGAACTTACTGAGGTAAAAATAAAGGAATCACCAAAAGGAAGTAGCTAGTAACAAACTGCCTTTTTTGTACAGGTAAGAATAGGAAAAGAAGAAACACTTACACCTATATTTGTAGGCAAAGAGGCTATATTCTCTACTTGTTGTGAATGTATTGCTGAGTCTCCTTGTTTTGGAAGATTTGCAACTAGGCAATGAAAATTTTAAGAAAGCATAGTGGCAAGATGATACATTAGCCAGTGCTATAGAAAGTATAGCCAGAATAAAAAGATAAACAGATTACCAGATCGGCTGCATCTCGCACTCTTATTCTAAGTTGATACTAAACAAAGACATAGTTGTTTGACTGCATCTACTGCTGGTTCCAAAACTTTTTAGAACAGCTGTAATTAAACTGTTGCAAAGCCATATTGACAGAGTATGCTTAGGAATGGAAAAAACTAAAAGTTAAAATTGTAGTGGGATTTTATTTGCCTGATTAAAGATACTGATAACTTATGGCCAGTTTATCCAAAGTATCACAGAGTATCACATCATGGGATTCAGAAGTCCACTCACATACATGCCTGCTACTGAAATTCCATTTGTGTGTATAGCCATGGATCTTGTAGATCCTGAGATGGTGTTATTGACTATGTTATTAACAGACCCAAGA
Source organism: Protopterus annectens (assembly GCF_019279795.1). NCBI lineage: Eukaryota > Metazoa > Chordata > Ceratodontiformes > Protopteridae > Protopterus > Protopterus annectens. The sequence continues at coordinate 627,326,523 of NC_056735.1, read as the reverse complement.
AAAAAGCCAATAAATAGTTCATGGACAAAAAGTATGGTTGTGTAAAATCTTACCATAACAGTAGATGTCCTTCTCTTCACTGCTGCAGTATTCTTACCTAAGGGATCTCATGCAAAAGATAGTCCAATGTCCAGTCAGTATACCAAAGCCATTAGCTCTTATAGGTGCCATACTTCACATGTATGCTCTCCACGCAAGGCATACGGGGTAAAGGTGAGACACAGAAGCACACATTCTGAACTGAAAACACCCTATGAGGAACAGGATATCCTCAGGGATGAGGATAACAAGTGCATCCAGAAGGAAAAAAGGAAGGAGAACCCCTCAACCAGAAGGACAACAAAAATACAGTGCAAGGAGGAGGACACAGGAGTTAGGATGGAGGGACTGAATATTCCAACAGTGAAGAGAAGAACATCTACTGTTAAGATTTTACACAACTGTACTATGTCCTTCCATAACACTGTTGCAGTACTCCTTACAGTAGGGTGGGTACAAGAGCTTAAGAGAAACCCTGGGAGGAGGAAGGCACATAACAACCCCCTACAAACTCAAGCAGGATAGCCCTGGAAAAGCCTGTCATGGCCCTGGAAATAATATTCAATTTGTAATGCATGTAATGAAAGTATGAAGAGAGGGCCAAGTTGCAGACTCAAGGATGGAACTGGTATCCAGACCCTTGTAAAAGGTACCAGAGAAGGCAAATGGCCTAGCAGAGAGTCTTTACAAAAGAGGAAAGACATTTGCCATAAAAAGCATAAAAGGAACTGAACTTAGAAATCCATGAGGTTATGGTTTCCATTAGAAATAGCCAACCCAAGTCCTGAGCTGAAAGGAAACAGAAAGCTGCTCAGATTTGCAATTAACTTTAGTTTTATCCAAATATTACCAGAGTTGTCTATGCAAATCAAAGGTGTGAAGAGCCTTCTCACTGGCAAACCATGTTGAAGGAAAAAAACAAGGAAGATGAGAAGACTGATTAAAGGGCACTTCATTGACCACCTTGGGCATAAAAGAAGGATTAGTTTAAAGAGACATCCTGCCCCTGTAGAAAACTAAGAAGGGAGGAACAGCCATGAGAGCTTTGAGTTCAGCCACACTCTAGGCTGAAGTGAGAGCCAAAAGAACAGTCTTCCACGTACAATGTTGTAAGGAAGCTGAAGAAGCAGGCTCAAAAGGAGCCAGAGTCAAATTTTCAAGTACAAAACTGAGGTCCCAGGAAGGCACAATGGGCTTCCTAGGAGGCCTGATATAAAGGATGCCTTTGAGAAATTGCTTGATATCAAATTTAGAGGCTAGAAGAGGAGTCAAGGGCAGACAAGCAGAAATTGTGGACAGGTGAGCTTTAACTGAAGAATATGTCAACCCAGCATGGAGCAGATCACACAAATAAGAGAGAATCGGCAGAAAGGGGAGCCTGATGGCAAGAGGCATCAGACAGAAAAATTGCTTCGATTTGGACATACAAGATTTTCTGGTAGTGGATTTCCTGGCCTCCTGCAGAACTCAGAGTGCATCCTCAGAAAAGAGGTGCCTGAAAGGGATCAAAACCCTATCACCCACAGTCTCAAATGAAGAATGGATAAGTGAGGATGGACAAAAGATCTCGTCTTATGTGAGAAGATCAACCCAGTGGACTTTTGAAGATTGCCCCTGGCCAAATGAAATAGAAGATGTAACCAATGTTTTCTGGGCCCAAAGGGAGCCACCAACAAGATTTTGGGAAGACTCCTGCCCGATCTTGTGCAGAACTTATGGCAACACAGGAAAAGGGAGAAACACACAGAAACATCCCATTCTAAAGAAAAAGAAGGGCATCCACTTTCCAAGCCAGAGGACTTAGGACTCTGGAACAAAACAGAAGAAGTTGTCTCTTCAGAGGGGAGGTGAAAAGATATACATCAGAAATACCCCACCAATGGACAATATCAGTCTGTGTGAAGCATCCATTTGTGAGTTTATGTGCTGGACCTACTCAAAGAGTCTGCCATCAGATTGTGCTCTGAGGGAATCTAAACCATCTGATGAGTCACTTGACACTGAATAACTACATCCTAGTCCTGAAGAGCTAGTCTGTAAAGAAGATAGGCCCTCGTACCTCCCTGCTTGTTGTCATACTACATCACTGTGGTACTGTCTATGAAGACTGAGGGACCTGGGATGAAAAAGGGAATGATAAGCTTGGAGACAGAAAGAAGCACAGCCCTCATCTCTTTTATGTTGATATGATCTGACCTCTGATAAGGAGGCCAGAGACCATGAACCCTTCAGGGGGCCACAGGATGCACCTCAACCCTGTCTGAAACATCTTTAAAATAGTCCTGAGCTGGAGCTTGAAAAGGAAGTCCCAGACTGAGAGAGTTGATGAATCCACCACTGAGATTTGAGCTTAAACCAGGGATAAAAATCACCGGGAACTCCAGAGTGTGGCAATGCTAGAGCCACACTAATTTGAAATACCACTGAAGCTTTCTCAAATGGAGTATGGTGACAGATAGCATGTGAATGGTGGAAACCTTGACCCCCAGGACTCTGAGAAATTCCCTGGCTATTACAGACATCAGATGAATAAAGGAATGAAAAAAGGTTATAGACAGAGCGCCTTGGGGGCAAGAAGGGATGTCAACGTGCGAACCATCTGAAGCCTGTGTCTGAGAGAAAATATGATTCTGGAAAGGTGTCAGAATTAATTTCTGGAAGTTTATGGTGAACCCCAGAATATGTAATAGGTAAGTAGTAAACCAGAGATCCTTAAGCAGCCTATTAGGAGAAGGAGCTTGAATAAGCAATTCATCTAAATATGGAAAAGTCTGAATACCTTGAAGCCTGCAAAAAGTAATGAGAGGAGCGAGGCATTTCATGAAAACTCTTGGAGCAGTAGAGAGGCCAAAGGGAAAAGCAGAGAACTGAAAATGCAAAGGAGAGACATAGACACACAAAATTTCCTTTAAAAAGGATGGAAGGGGATGTGAAGGTATGCATCCTTGAGATCCACAGAGACAATAAAGGCCTGATTAAGTTGAAGAGGAAATAATGTCTGAAGGGATAGTATCCTAAAAGAAGGAAGCTCGAGAAAGGTATTTAGCAGGGAAAGATCCAGAACTGGTTTCCATGTACCCTCCTTTCATGGGACCAAAAACATTCTGGAATAAAAACCCTTCCCTACTGGACAGCCTGAATGGTGCCCTGATTCAAAAGAGAGTAAAGAACCTCTAGGAAATAAAAAGGTTGTCCCAGAGGAGGTTGAGGAATGCCTGGAAAGGGAGGAATGGACTTTCAAACAATGAAATATCCCTGATGGATAATGGACAGAACTCAAGAGTCTGACGTGATTCATAGCCAGTTTGGAAGGGACAGTGAAAGGTGGTGAATCAAGGGAACAAAAACAGCCCGGCCTGTCCTGAAAAGAAGGTTTCTGGGAGGAAGGCATATGAGTAGACTTAGCAGGAGGTACACGTCTAGAACCATTCTTCCCCTTAGGAGGAAGAGGTTGAGACTGCCTGCGAACAAAGGCAGACTTGAAAGGATAGTTCCTCTAAAACTTAGAAATAGGACAAACAAAAATATGTTTCAGCTCCTGCAAGGCTTTGCCCTTACCCTGGAAGGACTTGAAAGGGTCAGCAGCAGCAGACTCAAAAAAGACTTGTTATCCAAGGAGCATCCAAAAGTTTGGCCTTGATGTCATCAAGCAAACCCAGAAGATGAAGCCAGGAAAAATGCTTCATAACTGACCCACAGGCAGCAGTCCTGGAAGAGGGATCAGCTGTATCATAGCTGTATTTGACTGAATGGCGAGCAACTTGAAGTGCAGCCCTGCAGGAAAAGGGCAAAAGCCTTCCCTTCAAGATCAGAAAGGTCAGAAACCACCTTAGAAACCTGAGAAAGAGTCAAAACATGCCTAGTCATACAAGTCTAGTATTCAATGACCCTAAAGGACAAGGTGGCAGCAATGTAAACCTTCTTGTCTTACCTTTCTATGCCCTACTATCCTTATAAGGCAGCAACTTGAATGGCTTGTCATAAGAGACTTACACCACAGAAGGGTCAGCAGAAGGTCATTTATAAACAACATTGCACTTCTCAAGTACCTTGTAAAACCTAGCTGTCTTTTTAGGTGCAGCAGGCTATGCCAGGAGATACAGAACCTGCAGAAGAAGTATCTATAATGGCATCGAAAACAGAAAGAACAGCAGAACCTTCTTGTCTGACCTTTCTATGCCCTACTATCCTTATAAGGCAGCAACTTGAATGGCTTGTCATAAGAGACTTACACCACAGAAGGGTCAGCAGAAGGTCATTTACAAACAACATTGCACTTCTCAAGTACCTTGTAAAACCTAGCTGTCTTTTTAGGTGCAGCAGGCTATGTCAGGAGATACAGAACCTGCAGAAGAAGTATCTATAATGGCATCGAAAACAGAAAGAACAGCAGAAGGTTCGGCAGACACAATCTGTAGGAGCTCATAATATCTTTTTTTGAATATCAGGGACCTAGGAATAATCCCCTCAAAATAAACTATCATGTGGGCAATGATATCCCCAAAGGACTAAAGGAATCCTCCTCCTCCGCCTCTGAACCACAGTCTAAGGGAGGAATGGATCTGGGAAGAATAAGCTAGGGATTCTTCCCTGGAGTTCAGATCCTCATCTGAGGAATCCAATTCCCTAGGCCTCTTGACTGGAGTAGAAGTTTGGGGTGGAGCAGGAACAGAGACCCCTTAAGGTGGCTTCAAGGCAAACAAAGCACTGAATAAACCCTGAGTGAAATCCTACCATTCATGTTGGGTATCCTTCACAACAGAGGAAAATGCATTTTCTTTTGTTTCTTTTTCTATGGGATGGCTGCATGAAAACAGCCTCTGAGGATCAGACTCTTGACGCAATTCTATAATAGTTGTAGGAATCGCCTCTCTCACTAAAATCTGTGGAATCCCCCTTCACTCCTTCAGATATTATCAGCACAGTTTACTCCTCAATATCAGGGCAGACATTTGAAAAGCTTCCCAAGATGTCTGGGAAGCCTGATTCATGCCAGACTCCGATAGGTCGCAGTAGAGGAAAACAAAGCAAGCACCAGATGTTCTTCAGGGCTTTTACCAACCTCAACAGATATGTTCCAGGGGAAGCTGGACAGCAGCCAGACTGGGCCTGAAGTTTTTGGCCTTTTCCTTGGTAGATAGCTTGCCATCAAGATGGGAGGATTCTGTTATAGTACCCTAAGCCAACAACTTAGGACACTGGTTCTCCAGGTATATGGACAAAGAAGAGAGGTGACTACAAAGGGACTTAGGCACAAATGCCTGGCAAAAAGAACACTGTATATGATCTTGGGAAGCGCCCCCCCAAAAAAAAAAAGACACTGGTTATGATGATCTTTATGGAGAATCTGCCTCCCACACTGACATTTTCCCTTTCTGGATGAAATGACATGATCATAGTAACAACCAATAAGAAAAGGAAGAGAAGAAACCCTAATGGGGCACTTATTTGAAAAAATAAAATGGCTAGGTAACCAGCACAGTAAAAGGACATTCAGACCGACATTCAATGACGGCATTTGGAATGGTGGCAAAAAAGTTCCGAGTGCGTACATCCGCAGTTCACTTTTATGTCCTTCGTCTTGCATGGGGAGCACACATGTAATGTACAGCACCTATAAAAACTAAAGGTTTTGGTATACTGAACGGATGTTGGGCTATCCTTGGTAGGAGATCCCTTAGATAAAGAATACTGCAACAATGATATGGAAGACATCTAGTGTTACTTTTTGCCATGGAAAGAATTACCAAACTCCCAAAGAAATACACACGGACGAGGGGATCCCCAATTATGTCCAAGGTAATGCATCAACTTTGCCAGTGTTTTAAAGTAAAACAGGAACTTCAAAATATTGTCAGTAAATGGGTTAGTGGAGTGCTTTTCCAAAATGCTAAAGAATGTTAGAGCAGGATTGTTAAAGTACAGTTTTGTACCTACCACAAATGTAGATGTTCGAGTGTATATACTGCTGCAGTCATCACACTTGGGTTATCCTGTCGTCAGGCGGTCCCCGCAGTCGGCCGAATCCCAAAGTCTTGGTCCGGTGTCGATTGTCGTCGCTTCTTCCCTGATGTCAGTGCGACAGGGGGATAAAAGAGGCAGCCGACGCCATTTTCTTCAGTTTTTCTTGCCCCAGATGTCAGGTGCCCCCAACTAGGAAAGCAATACAAATAACTATGCAAAAATACCTTAACAGATAAACAATAGTACTAGCTGTTAGCAAATACACCATATAGACATGCATCCAATAGATTGATGTACATGGAGTGATAACAAACACCCTGGTATGTAGAGGGGATGGTGGGAGGGTAACCTGGACTGCAGCAGTATATACACTCGAACATCTACATTTATGGTAGGTACAAAACTGTACTATGTTCATCTTGTTATACTGCTGCAGTCATCACACTTGGGTTGAATCCCAAAGCTATGGAGGGGTGGCTTTTACTAAACTGGGTTAGGTGAAGCTAGGATGCCCTGCAGAACTGCAGTGGCAAAACCAGCTCTGTTTTTTGAGTATAATGGAAGGTGGTAGTGCTTGGTAAAGGTGTGCACTGAACTCCAAGTAGCTGCCTCCAGAATGTCCTTGGTTGGAACCCCCCTGAGAAAGGCTGCTGAGGTTGCTGTAGCCCTGGTAGAATGGGACCTAATATCAACAGGCACTGCTTTCCCACGGTGCGAGTAGCAAAAGTGGATACAATGTGCTATCCATTTGGAGATGGTCTGTTTTGAAATAGCCTTTCCTTGTGAACCTGCAGCATAGGAAACAAAGAGTTGGTCAGTTTTTCTGAAGGTCTTTGTCTTATCCAAATAGTAACGTAGCTGTCTGTGAATGTCCAAAGAGTGAAGGAGTCTTTCTCCTTTATTCTGGGAGTTTGGATAAAAGGTGGGTAAATGAATGGTCTGATTCAAAGCCACATTGGATACTACCTTTGGCATAAAGGTAGGGTTAGTTCATAAAGAGACTCTGTCCTGATGGAAAATGATGAAAGGTTCCACTGCCATAAGTGCCTGTAGTTCTGAGACCCTGCGTGCTGAGGTGTTTTCCATGACAAGTATTGTAGTTCTGCTGAGAAGGCTGGTTCGAAAGGAGGCAGTGTTAATTTTTCTAAAACGAAGTTGAGGTCCCAAGCTGGCGTTGGGGGTTTTCTGGGCGGTCTTATATTCTTAGCCCCTCTGAGAAACTACCTTAGTAAAGGGTGTGAGAATATGGGAGGATCCATATTACACTGAGCTGAAATGGCTGAAGCATGGATCTTAATGGATGAGAAAGAAAGGCCTTTGTGTAGCATCTCAGTTAAGTTTTGCAGTATTTGAGGAATGTTTGGTATCCAAGGATGTTTGCCTTTAGCTTGGTTCCATGCACAAAATCTTTTCCATTTGTCTGAGTAAGTTTTTCTGGTGCTGGGCCTCTTGGCCTCCAAAATGACATTCAAGATGTCCTTTGAGAGAAGTGTTGATTGATAATTCAAGGTATTCTCCATGCAGCTAAATTTAAAGTCCTGAGCTGACTGTGAAGGATCTGAGAGTTTTGCTGAGTCAACAGAAGTGGGAATTAAGGTAAGACCCATGGAGGGCTGTGAGTCAAGGTCCTTAGTAATGGGTACCAGTGCTGACGTGGCCAGTCCGGAGCAATGAGGATCATTTGTGGTCTCTCTGATCTGACTTTCAGTAATACCTTGGTCAAGAGAGGTAGTGGTGGGAAGGCACAGACTGTCAATGCTGTCCAACTGAATGATAGGGCATCCAATTTCCAGGCTAGGGAATGATAAGTCTTTGTGCAAAATTTCTGTAGTTGGCAATTGTTGGGGGAGGCAAATAGATCTATGTCTGGGCGTCCCCACCTTTGAGTTATCATTGAAAATACTTGTGGGTGTAGTCTCCACTCGTGAGGATCTGCCAGATTTCTGCTTAATTCGTCTGCCAATATGTTTTCCTTTCCTGGCAGGAATTGTGCTTGCAGTTGTACTTGGTAAGTCAATGCTGTGTTCCACAAGGTCATTGCCTGTCTGCATGAAGGGTAGGAGTGTGTTCCTCCCTGTTTATGTACCACATAACTGTGGTGCTGTCTGCTTGTCCTGGATGCAAGAGGTCCTTGAAGGCTGTCAGTGCATTTTGCACAGCTAGCATCTCCTTTTGGTTGATGTGTAGATGCATTTGTTTTGCAGACCATTTGTCCTGTATGCACTGTCCTGCCATATGTGCTCCCCAGGCGTAGTCTGAAGAATCTGTTGTCATAGTTTGGTTTGCTGGAGGTAAGACAAAAGGAAGACCCTTGTTTATTTGACATGCTTGAGCCCACCATAGGAACTCTTTTTGAAGGCAGGGAATGAGAGGTATACTTGTTTCGAGGCTGTGCCTGTGTTGAGTCCATACACTTTTCAGGTACCATTGTAATTTCCTCATATGCAGCTTTGCATGTGGAATTAGTTGAATGCAGGATGCCAAGAACCCCAATGCCTGCAGGATTTTCCTTGCAGTGAGCTGGGTAAAAGTTGCCATCTTTTTGAAGTATTGAGTCAGTTGTTTTTGTTTGTCTGGCGTGAGATAAGCCATCTGGGCTGTTGTATTTAAGCTGGCACCCAGGAATATTATGTCTTGTGAGGGTATTAGCTTTGACTTCTTTTTGTTTACTGTGTACCCTAGGCAACTTAGCAGCTTTGTTACAAATGCCAGATGCTGTAATAGAATGGCCTAGCTGTCCGCTTGAATCAGGCAGTCATCCAGATATGGATAAATTTGTATTCCTCATTGTCTGCAGTATGCAATTACTGATGCCAGGCATTTCGTAAATACTCTGGGCACAGTAGATAAGCCAAAGGGCAATGCAGAGAATTGATAATCCGTTGTACCTGCCAAAAATCTGAGGTATCTTCTGCAATCTTGTCTGATAAGGACATGCAGGTATGCCTCTGAGGTCCAACGTTACCAGCCAAGACTCCTTGCCCAGCATGGGAAGAAGCTGCTGTAGTGTGAGCATTTTGAATTTGGGTACCTCCAGGTATGTGTTTAGAATTGAGAGGTCTAAAATGGGTCTCCAGGCTTTGTCCTTTCTTGGTACTAGAAATAGTCTTGAGTGATTTCATATACTCCTCCTTCATTTAATGAATTTAAAAATGTTATGACTGAAGTGTGTCATATGGAATTAATGACAATAAAGTCAAGAACTACTAGAAAAACGTCTTACTATATTATATGGGATACTTTACAAAACCTGTTAAAAAAATCTTAGTTTCATTAGTAAGACATTACAGTTTAACCAATTGATTTGATTTGTAGTGGATGTCTTTGAAAATATTTTGGTTGTTTTATTAAATGTTATAACTATTTACATTTTAATTGCTTGTATAAAATTGTTATGATATTTATTTTGTATGTTAAAAACAATAAACTTGTTTTAAAAAAAAAAGAAATAGTCTTGAGTAAAAACCTTGACCTTGCTCCTTTGTAGGTACCTTTTGAATTGCTTTCATATCCATGAGAGCTGAAATTTGCGTTTGTGCCTCTGCCCATTGGTTTGGAGGCAGATTTGGCATGCCTCTCATCCGTGGTAAAGTGTGAAAATGAAATCTGTAGCCTCGGGTAATAATATCCAGAACCCATTTGTCCTTTGTTATGATGAGCCAATTTTGTGGAAATAGAGCCAGTTTTCCTCCCAAAGGTGCTGCCAGGGCAATTTTGCTTGGCAGGCGAAGAGGGAAGTCATTGTGTTTGTTTCCTGAAGGGTTGAGATCTTTCGTCTCCACCTCTTTGAGTTGTTGTATGCCACTGTCTAGGCCTGAAAGAACCTTGTGGCTGGCCTCTGCCCCTTGGGCATCTGTACCTACCCCTTTGGGGTCTGTCTGATGCAGGAAAGGACCAGTTTTTTGATGGCCAGTTTCTGCTGAAATGAGGAGGTTGTACCTGTAAAAAATCTTTAACTGTCTGCATAGATTTTGCCTTTTCTTCCATTTTCTTTAAAACTTCCTCTGCCTTGACACCAAATAACACATCTTTCTGCAATCAACTTTGCTTTGACATGTTCTGGTAAGGCTTGCTCTTTTAGCCAAGCATGTCTACGTATTACAGATCCTGTGACAGCTGCTCTGCATGAGGCTTCCAATGATTCAAAAACACACTGTAAAGTATGCTTTCCCACCTGTTCTGCTGCATGCAGCAAATCCTGCATCTCTTTGAAATCAGGTTTATCTGTCTGAGGGTTCATTTTCTGCTTTAAATGTGTAATCAAGTACTGCTGGTATTTTAGCATGTGGAATTGGCAGTTTACGCCCTCATGGCCAAAGTGGCAGACGTATACACTTTCTTCCCCCATCTTTCTAATGCTCTGGAATCTCTTTCAGAAGGTAGTGGATTCATAGCAGTAGAGGCCTTAACCCCTTTGGGACCCTGGGAAATGGTTTTGGGGTCTGCAAAAGGGCTTTTATATAGAAACTTATGAGAATCAGGAACTGGGTAGTGTCTGGTTTAGCTAGTGCAGGAAGTAAGGAATCTGGGTTTAGACTAGATTTGGTGTAAACATCATCCAAAATGTCTAAAACTGGAGGAATTGCAAGGGGTCTATGCTGTGGGAGAAGAAGAAACTCACGGAGTATTTTCTTAGAGTCAGAGTAATCTTGGCCTCCCCAGTGGAAGTGTTCCCTCATGGTGTGTAAAGTTTCCCCAAAGGAGTAGTCTTCAGGTGGGGAGACAGAGGGAATGGACTCTTCAGCATCTGAGTCTTCATAAGGAGGGAAGGAATAATCCTGGTCCTCAGAGTTAGCTGAGGAAATGGACGCTTGGTCAGAGGAAGTATAATCTTCCTCCAGTCTAGGCCTTTTGTCAGGAGGGGGTTGTGAACCCTTGATAAAGGTAATTAAATCCTCAGCCATCTTAAGCATCTGTTTTTTAGGCCTAGGGGCTGTGGGGGGGGACTGTGGACCTGGTTTCCTAACTTTTAAGGGGGGGTTTAAATTTAGCATAAGACTTAATAGAGATAGCTGTTAGTTTGAAGACACCTTCAGAAACCGAAGGCCTGTCCAAAATCTCCGGATCACTGTCAGGGTTGGCGTCCGAGGGGTGAGATGGAACCGGCACCTGAGGCCCAGCTGATTCGGTCTGGGAGGCCGTCAGAATTTCTAAATCAGTGATAGTCAGGGGCTGCGTAGGCGCCTTGCTGAAAACCGGAGAACTGACGGCAGGCCTTGCTGAGGCCTCAGTATCTGGGTCTTGGCCTTGGTTGCCTGTCCTTATCCTTGCGTTTTTTAATCATTGATGTCGGTTGTTCCGACGAAATGCTATAATTAAATTTTCTGCCAAAATAACGTTGGGCGAAATCTGCCCGACGCTTGATTGTACGTTTGTTGAACCTAGCACAAAACCGACAACCAGAGACGTCGTGGTCTGGGCCTGGGCAAGGAATACAATAAGAATGAAAATCCTTATGAGGTATTTGCTTCCCACAAGAAATGCAATTATTAACTTTGTCGGACATCGGTCTGAGGCAAGAAAAGTTTCCCCAACGGGGTACCTAGCTTTAGAGAAGACTTCGGGCTGAAATTCGATTTGAAAATCTCAGGAGCTAGCCAACCGGCACTTGCGAACTGCTTCTGCTTCAAGCACCGCGCGGCAAGAAAGACTGGAGAAAATTTCGTCGGCTGCCTTTTTATCCCCGTCGCACTGACATCAGGAAAGAAGCGACGACAACTGACGCCAGACCAAGACTTTGGGATTCGGCAGATTGCGAGACCGCCTGACGGCAGGATAACCCAAGTGTGATGACTGCAGCAGTATAACACGATGAACATGTATCAGTTACTTCCCTACTTCCTTTTTGCTGTAAGGGTGGTGCCTTATGAGTCACTGTATAGTATCTATCTCTGAAACTTACTGATTGTAGAATAAAAAACAGTTGTGAGAAAGAAAAAAAACTATTAAAATTTGTACCGCACTTGCAAAACAGGTAAAAACTGTTATGCCATTAGCTAAGGAACATACGCAAAAGGCACAAGGTATACAAGAGGGTGTATAGTAAAATGCCAATTGCAGGAGTTTAAAATGAGAAAAATTGTTTGCATTAGTTCCCTCTTTTGAAAATAAATTCCTAGCAAAATGGCAACAACCTTTTAGTGACAGATAAATGAATGAAGTGAAATATAAAATGAGAGACTGGATAGAGAAATGTAGAACAAATATATCACATAAATGTGTTACAAAGTGAAGTTGAAGCTTCTGTAGTCAGCAATAAAGCTGAAATAAATATCAAGTGCTTTAGGATTCTAGCAATTACTACAACTAGCAATCTTTGTTTTCCACTCCAAGCATTTTATTGGTGGCTTTTTAATTGCTGCTTGTATAAAATGAGGGAGGGAACACAGGAAGCTTATCTGATGGTCTTTTTATAGACGAAAATGTATGTGCCATTGTGAACATTAATGTCTTGTGTGTGAAACTGTGGAAAATAGAAAGTGTTTTTTTGCCTTTTGTTTCAGTGGGGTGCTTCCTATATCCTTGGACTTTATTTTTGTTTATTGGTTATTGCTTTGAAAGCTGGTTATGCCTCAATTTTGAACATCAACAGTGTTTTCAAAGAACAACATTCCTGCTGCTCAAGTAAATGAGACATTGTCTAAAGCCCAGAAGCAAGAATAGAAAGTTTATTTTCTCCCTGAGGAAGAGATTTACTCCAGAGCTATATGATAAAAAATTAAATGCAGCATCACACAGAAACTATGCCAGGGAAGAAGGTAAACCACTGTATAGGACCAACCAGAGTCCCAAATCAATATGTGAAAAGATAAAACAATGACTACATTAGGAGTTATTGAGTACGAAAGTAAATGGAATAGTCTAACTACATTGGTCCCCAAGCAGGATGGCTCCATAAGATTTCTGAATTATTCCCAAAAACTGAATGACATATCCGGATCTGAAATTTATCAGAATCTAGCCAAAGCAACATTTTTTACTACCTAATTTTATCCAGGAGGTAGAGATTCCCCTCACTCCTGCCATATTCAGAGGTTCATGGATAAATTTTTCAAACTTCATGCCAGTGAATCTGCTGAATACTTATTCAGAAGAGAGTCACATTTATCTAAAGTACAAGCTATGCTTGACCCTTTGAAACATGCAGAACTTAGTTAATGTCAGCAGTAAGCTTTGCATGACAGAGGGTCATATACTTAGGTATGTGTCTGGGGAGGGAGTGTTAATTAGATCATAAACAGAAAAAAGCAGCAGTCAAAAGCTTGTATGCACATAGTACTACTCAATATCAGGTGAAACCATGGTTAGGACTGTAAGTAGTGGTCAAACTAAGATGGTATACTTAGGAAAGAAAGTGTACGGCAAAAAGATACAGTAATGTTATGTTTCAGGTAATGGCGAAATTGGGTAAAAGTACAACAGCCAGGCAATACTGCCAAATGTTGGCTTGCACTGGATTTGTTGTGGAAGATTACTGGTTATTGATATGTCATCAAAAAGGACTGTGGGCAATCAACTCTGTTGGCATAAAAGGATAAAGCCCTGACTACAGCCTAGGCAAAAAAAAAAAAACATTTGAGTAATGGCTTGGGTGCTCGATGGAGCTGCTGGTGAAGATTGGCATGCCCATCCAGAAAAGGTGGGGTAGAGAAGAATGCATACCGCTGCAATCACTAATAGGCATGACAGCACTGTGTACATATTTTGGGTGTCGGCTTTCAGCACAAGCCAGTGTCTGGTGGTAATTCTCACCATCAAGTCCAAGGGAGCAGGCACGGGAAGGATCTTATGTATCCCCTGCAGTGGTGCATGAAGCTTGCCCCACTCCACTACCCCCAGTGGGATAGGTCATTTGAATGTACTCATAGCTGGAATGTCAGTGGGGAAAAGCAACTCTTATTTAACTTATAAAATAATATATATCAGCACCAAAGACCAATCGCTTAATAAAACAAAGGTTCTTTAATCGGTCCTTGGTACTGAAGTTTAATTCAGTCGTGTATACACCATTTTACCAGTTTGGGTCCTCTTTGTTGGATTTATGGGAAAAGCAACTCTCACAGCTGCCTGGCTGTAGTTTCTGTAGACTCCCCTGCATGGCGATACAAACAGGTTCTAGCTCATCAGGTTAGATTGCCAGCGAGCATGGGGGAAAAAAGAACTCAGAAAAACAAAGTGGCTCCTTGGAAACGACATACAGTGTTTCAGACGATAAAAAAAAATAAATTGGTTTCATAAGCACTGTCGGAAAAACAAATAAAACTGATTTTGCATGCTTCAAAGAAAAAAACTTATTAAAGGGAACCACCATTAGGCATTTTAAAATGATGAGAAAGTAGCAAACATCATCTTGTTCTTTATTAAAATATCAGTTTCACTGCTTTTCCAAGCAATATTTGAATTACTAACAAACAATGGAAACTGATTTGAAGCAATTAAAAGTAAGGCATTCTTGCTTTGCAGTTTATGATAGCATGAAAACAACATATAGCATTTTGCTATTGATTAAAAACATCAGAAATTATAGCAAACTAATGAAAGTGATTTTGATTAAGAGATAATGAAGTACAAAATTCTGCCACTGATTAAAAAAGTTAGCTACACTACATTTGCAAGTGCTGTAAGAAAGGCTAACAAACAACTGAAACTGATGTTAAATAATTTGAGATGACACACATTGTAATGCATAGGCATTGCATACTTCTAAAATATCCTAATTCATGAACTACTTGAACTGGATACAAGCATCACAATGCCTTTTGTACAGAATAAAAGCAAAGTCACCAGCCATTCCCAACCCCTTCCCTACAAATTGTTATGCATAAGCAACACACATTTCCAGTGTAAGCTCATGGTGACGAGTAAGTGGTTTACAGTGTCTGATGCATTTAATACCATCAAAGTGTAACAGCACTCCCAACACCTGGATAATACATAAGTAGCACATACCTCACAAGTATCCACAATGTAATATAGTGGCAATGGGGAAGTGTTTCACAGTGCCTGCGGTATCTAATGTCTATATGGAATTGCAGTCCCCTCATACATCCCCCAACCCCATCATGGAAAAATGTAAGCAGTGCAGATCCCCCCCCCCCCCAAGTGGTCCAATTCTACCACCCTTACACTGGATAAGCACTTCAGAGTGCCTCTTGTGCCGAATGGCAGCATGGTCATCGGTCCTTCCTGAAACCCCATGATAATGCAGAAAGTACAACTGTGTACACTTACCATAAATGTAGATGTTAGAGTGTATTCACTGTTGCAGTCATCACATTTGGGTTATCTGCTTGCAGTAGCCCTAAGCCGGCCTGATTAACAAAGTCTTGGGTCCTGCGTCGGTTGCTGTCCCTTGTTCCGTGACGTCAGGTCGTCAGGGGTATACAACATGCAGCCGATACCATTACATCAGATTTTCTAGCCCTAGATGTCAGGTGCCTCCCCTAATGGGAAGCAATTAAATCTATAAAACAAGGTTACACCTCCAACAAAAAAGCAAACACACCAAAAAGCTTTTGAGCACAGTAAAGGAGAATAGAGGTATAGACAAAAGAAGTAAGGGGGCTGGAGGGAGGGTAACCAGGACTGCAACAGTGAATACACGAACATCTACATTTATGTACTATGTTCTTCATGTTTCACTGTTGCAGTCATTACATTTGGGTAGATTCCTAAAGATGGGAGGAGGAATTTAGATAGCATTAGGACCAGCTAAAAGGCCCTGCAAGACTGCAGTGGCAAAGCCAGCTCTGGATTTAGAGAAAATTGGCAGATGGTAATGCTTGGTGAAAGAATGCAAAGAACTCCAGGTAGCAGGTTCTAGGATGTCCCTGGTAGGGATGCCTCTGAGAAAGGCTGTAGAGGTAGATGCAGCCCTGGTTAAGTGGGGTCTGATCCCCTGTGGGATAGGTTTTCCATAGTGCTTGTAGCAGAAATGAATGCAATGGCCTATCCATTTGGAAATGGTTTGCTTTGAAATAGCCTTCCCTTCTACCCCTGCAGCAAACGCTACCAGCAGTTGTTCAGATTTCCTTTGAGGTTTAGTACTGTCCAAGTAGAATCTAAGTTGTCTGTGCACATCTAAGGAGTGCAGAATTCCTTTCTGCTTTGTTCTGTGGATTAGGAAAGAAGGTTGGCTAATGAATGGACTGATTAAGGGCCACACTGGATACCACCTAGGGCATGAAGGAGGGAATGGTCCAGAGGAAAACCCTGTCCGCATGAAAGATGATGAAAGGCTCCACTATCATATGATCCTGTAATTCAGATACCCTTCTTGCTGAAGTGATTGCTAAAAGGAAAGCTGTTTTCCAAGAAATTAATCTTAGGTCTGCAATAGCAGCTGGCTCGAAAGGAGGGACAGTGAGTTTCTCCACTACAAAGTTGAGGTCCCAGGCTGGAGTTGGAGCTCTCCTGGGTGGTTGTATATTTTGGCCCCTCTGAGGAACTGCTTGAGCAGTGGATGAGAGAAGAGGGGAGGTTCTGTGTTATAATGAGCTGAAATGGCTGAGGCTTGAATTTTGATGGAGAAGACAGGCCCTTGTGAAGCATCTCAGTTAAGTATTGTAAACTCTGAGGTAAATTGGGCACTGCTGTGCTCATCCCTTGAGATTGGTTCCAGGCACAGAATCTTTTTCCATTTTTCAGCATGTGCAGGTATGCTTCCTTTAAATCTAGTGTTGCCAACCAGGCATCTTTGCCTAGCACAGGGAGCAACTGGTGAAGAGTCAGCATCTTGAATTTTGGAATCACCAAAAAGGTATTTAGAGTAGACAGGTCCAGGATAGGACGCCAAGAATAGACTTTTCTGGGTACCAGGAAAAGTCTTGAGTAGAAACCTTGCCCCTTTTCCTCTTCTGGTACCAACTGAATAGCCCCCATGCTCAAGAGAGAAAGTATTTGCTTTTGGGATTCTGCCCACTGATTTGGGAATAGATCTGGCCACCCGCTAGGTGTTGGTAACGTGTGGAAGTGAAATCTGTATCCCTGGGACACTACATTTAAAACCCATTTGTCCTGGGTAATGAGTTCCCAGTTCTTTGCATGAAGAGCAATCTTTCCCCCCAAAGGGGCAGTCAGTTGAGAAGTGCTTGGAAGTTTTAAAAAGAAGTCATTGAGACAGTTTACCATAAGAGGGAGTTTTATTACTCCCAGATTTGGAAGTGGAGGCCCCCCACTACTTAGCCCTGTGTGTACCCTGGGACTGAAGCCTGGGAGCTCTGCTGGATCTGGGTTTGGACTGAGAAGGTCTGGAAGAGGCAGGAAAGGACCAATTCTTGGAAGGCCAATGCCTACTAAACCTTGGAGGTTGTACTTCTAAAAAACCTTTAACAGTTTGCATAGATTTAGCTTTTTCCTCCATATTTTTAAGAACAACTTCTGCCTTGTTTGCCAAACAGGTGGTCCTGGTTTAAGGAAGCGTCCAGTAATTTCGCTTTAACATGATCTGGCAAGGATTGCTCCTTAAGCCAAGCATGCCTTCTAAGTACAGACCCAGTTACAGCAGCCCTGCAAGATTCCTCTAGTGAATCAAAACCACATTGCAAATTATGTTTTCCAACTTGTTCAGCTGAATGCAGTAAATCCTGTAAATCCTTATTTTCAGCACAATCAGGAACCAACATCATTTTCTGTTTAAACAATCCAGTAATATGCTGCTGATACTTTAACATATGAAACTGGCAGTTTAAGGCCCTAATGACCAAAGCTGCATACCTTCTTACCCCATCTATCCAATGCCCTGGAGTCTCTATCAGAGGGGGTAGGGATTTATGGCAGTAGTAGCTTTAATTCCCTTGAGTCCCTGTGAAATAGTCTCAGGATCCGCAGTAGGATTTTTAAAAAGGAACTTGTGAGAGTCAGGGACCCTGTAATATCTATCAGGATTTCTGGGAGCAGGAGGTAAAGAGTCAGGGGCCAGGCTAGATTCCGAAAAGGCATCAACAATGTATAGTACAGGAGGTATGGCTAAAGGCCTGTGCTGGGGCAGGAGTAAGAAATACCTAAGCCTCTTTTTAGAATCAGAGAAATCCTGACTTTCCCAACGAAAATGCTCCCTGAGAGTATACAAGGTTTCACCAAAAGAGAAATCCTCTGGGGGGGGGGGGCAGAGTGAATAGAATCCTCAGCATCAGAATCCTCATAGGTAGGTAAGGGTAAATCCTGGTCATCAGAGGAAACAGAAAATTCACAATCCTGGTCAGAAGTATCATAAGCAAATTCAGTCCTAGGTCTCAGAGGGGAAGGCCGGCTTCCCCTGATTAAAGTAATATGGTCTTCAGCCATTCTGATCATTTGCTTTTTAGGCATAGAGTCTTGACCATGCGGTCTGAGCGTCAGTTTTCTAGGCATGGTTCGAGTTTTAGGCCTTGAAGAAGAAGATGGCATTGGTTTAATATGCAAGTGAGTAGGCCTAAATACACCCTCAGAAGCTGGTGCTTGCACAGTGACTCCGGACCCATCCAAGGTAGAGGCATCCGCAGGTTCCACAGTTGAAGCATCTCGCGGCATACCGGACTCCGAATGAGTCTCAGTAGAGGCCTGCGAATCTGAAGTAGTTGGTATCAGGGGCTGTGAAAGTGCCTCAATGAGTACCGCCGAACTGGTGACTAGCTTAGGAAAAGCGTCGTCAGCAGCTTTGGAACTAGGCGGTCTGTCTATCTTTGCATTTTTTCTGAATGTCGGTAGTCGGGCAGTTTACCAAAGACATATCCGGATAACTGAACAGAGCACCAAAATATTTAGAAGAGAAAATATACTGACGACGGATAGTTCATGGTTTAAATAAGGCACAAAAAACCGACAGCAAGGTACTTTGTGGTCAGGGCCTACGCAAGGAATACAGTACGAATGAAAATCTTTATGAGGTATTTGCTTTTCACAAGTAATGCAATTATTTACTTTTACTGGCATTGCTTTAGAGCAAGAAAAAGTTTCCCCAATGGGGTACTTAGCTTTTAGTTGAAGACTTTGGTTCTGAAACTCGAAAAAGAAAATTTCAGGAGTCGACCGACCGGCACTTGCTTACTGCTTCTACTTCGGGCACCGCAGAGCAAGAAAGACTGATGTAATGGCGTCGGCTGCATGTTTTATACCCCTGACGACCTGACGTAATGGAAGAAGGGACAGCAACTGACGCAGGACCCAAGACTTTGTTAATCAGGCCAGCTGAGGGCTACTGCAAGCAGATAACCCAAATGTGATGACTACAACAGTGAAACACGAAGAACATCTAGCATATACTTCTAAAGTGCCCCGACTGTAAGTGCATGGCACTGGGCAGATGCTTCACAGTGCCTGCTACACCTAATGCCTGCATGGCCTATCAACTGCTTCCCTGAACACATCTTCATGCATAAGCAGCACATACCTCCCAACTATTCCAGCATTAGTTTACTCGTACTGGGCAAGCAAAAATGTTACTTGTACAGGATGTGATTTCTGTAAGGCCTCAAACATCTCCCAACATATGGTACTGCATAAGCAGCATGTAACACTCAAGGGTTCCAAATGTAATGTACTGGCACTGGATAAATGCTTCACAGTGCCTGCTGTAACTAATGGCTGCAAGTCTTACCGGTTGTTCCTACCATCACATGATATGGTATAAGCAGTACATACCTCCACAGGGTGCCAGATGTACTTAAACTGCATAAGATAACCACTTCACAATACATCTTGGACCCAACAGCAGCAGGGACTATCAGTTCTTGCCACCGAACCACCAACACATGGTAGTGCACAGGCCATAATTAGGGCTGTTGCTAGTTCAATTTGTATCTGCAACAATGTCCCTAATTAGCACCCCAATCAAAAAAGGGAACTTCAGCCTAAGCAAAATGGTGCTGATCATACTTATTACACAAAAATGATGTGCTCTAATAGCTTGCACCTGGGACAGCTTCCCACTTTGCCTCACAGTTGCTATGGCTTTGAAAGTACTACCTAAACAGTGACCCAATGTAATCTACTCACACCGAACAAGTGCTTTACAGTTTCTGTTGTTCCTAATGGCTGCAAAAACTAACAGCCCTCCCCCCCCCAAAAAAACAAACAAACAAAAAAAGACACCTGGTAAAGCATAATCAGCACATGCTCCCCAAATTTCTCAACTGTAATCCAATCTAGACATAAGCTCCATGTTACCACAATCTGATGAGTGGGTACAGAAATTAAAGGAGATGCAATATTTAAGTGAGGTGACTTACAATGGCTTGCAAATGCCAAAATGAGGATGAGTGTGAAGTCTGCTGCAATGCCATATGCCACTATGCGTAAGCAAAGACAGTAGATAGTGGGTACAACAGCAGGCATAGGCTTTTATCTTTGGCAAAACTGTTTCTGCAATACTACTACAGGGGAGTCTTTTTTTCCAAGACAGGCATTGTGCAGCACCATTCCTGCCATGTTATTTTAAGGTAGCTATTTGTAGCAGTAAACGTAACCAAACTGTCATCACTTCTTAAATCAAAAGGTAATGAAAGGGCAGCATAGATGAGTACGGCTTCCAACAAGATACTACCTTCCTAGTACTGATAGTGGGGCAAGGAATATGCTGTTTGTACATTACCACATGTTTTGGTCAGGGCACAGTGGATAGTGGGATGAGCCCCTTAGTGGTTGTGCATTACACCCTGTGTTTGGTGCAGGCCAGGTGCACTACAATCATACAGTAAGCCATCTGTATAGTCAGCCGTATGCAACTGCTCCACAAAGACTTTTTGGCAGTTACATGCAGAGTGAGAAACATCTTGGAAGGCTGCTATATTCCTTGCACCAGAAGAATGTTGGCATCATTAACATGCACACATGCAAAATGATGTACGGCTTGAGAACCAAAGCCAATAAATTTGCACAAGCCCAAAACAAATAAGAAAATGTTAAACAGCTCAGCGACTTTAGGCAAAAACAAACTGCAAATAAGGTGCTGCAACTCCTTTATTATTCCACTCCATAATATAGGAAGAAGGCCTTTAAACTGGTTTCAATATGCTAACGGCATCTTTTTCCATTATAAACACCTTGTATGTATGTATACAGACACATAAAAGAAAGGTGTCCCATATAATAAAAACAGACATCAACAAACCAGTGTGAATGACAACTAAATTGTGTTTGTACTTAATTATAATATATGATCCACTTTATAACCAAAAAATGTGATGAGGAAACAAGTCTAACAATGAATAATAAGGTTTAATAAACACAAAAATTCTCAAAATGGACCACAACAGCATACACACACACACACACACACACACACACACACACACACACACACAAAAATCAAACATTTTCCATAAAAAAAAAATGTTTAAACAGTAGCAAAAACTGTTAATGTATAGTGTCAACACTAGCTTTTAACAAAGTAAAAAACAAAACGTTCCAACGATTATTTCAGCTAAGTGCTGTTCTCACGGACCTCTGGTGGACAAAGAATATATTGCCAAAGGCTAACACTATTCAAGAATATAAATAACAAAATTTTGCGTTGTCGCCTCACAGCAAGACGTTGTCACGTTCGATTCTCAGCTAGAGCATCTTCTGTGTGGAGGCATGCGTGAATGGGCGTGCCTTCGTTGAAGGTTGTGTGTCAGGGCTGGTAACTTGGCACGTAAAAATCCACTACCAAACATTAGCGGACCGGAGTTCCGCTGTGGCGACCCCTAACCGGGATAAGCCGAAAGACACAACAACAACATATGGTGATTGAAACCTGTTTTCTTAAAGCCAGTCATATGATTAAACAATAGCAGCAAATATGTATGAATCAAACATTATTAATATACACTGCAAATACAAACTTTTATTAAATAAATAAAAAAGCAAAACATAAAAAAAATTATTGAAGCCAAGTGTTGCTCCTTACCAGCTTCTAATGGCCAAAAAATACATTATTAAAGGCCTAATACCACTCACTACACAAAAAATATGTAGATAATAAAAATTACATGCAGTCATTAAAGACCTCAGGCTGGATTCATAAAGGATGCCACAAAGTGCACACTTAGTATATAACCTTACTGAGTGAATAGATAGCACAAGCATTGTGGTAGGACTGTTCTCGAATTCAGCAATCCACTGCGGTTCCATATTAAGCAACCTTTTTCTTTAAATGAATTTTATCAATGTCTGAAACATAAAATCTTGTGTACCAACGTGTTTAAACAAAGCTTGCAGAGTGAGAAACATCTCAGTAGGCTGCTGTATCCCTTGCACCAGAAGAATGCTGTCATCATTAACATGCATATGCAGCACATGTTTTTTTAACGTCACTCAAGCTTGCCACTAACAGATGGACGCTAGCAGCATAGTCAGCTAGATGCATCATTTCAATAGACACTTTATGTAGTACTATGAAACCAACATTCTGTGTAAAAAAAACACAGCAGCTCATTGCTTACAACACTGGCAAAATGTGGTTTACATTCACTTGATTTTGCAAAAGACAAATCACCTGCCTGTCAAACAAAATGCTAAAAGTGGACAGCCAACGTGCTGCATCCACAGAATTTATTTTACATTTGATAACCAGAAAAGTCCAACTGGCCACAAGTCCTTTTTCAGCGGGGGCCTGGGGAGAAAAGCTCCATGGACAAAAGCAATATAAAACACATATGAATCAACGATACAATTTGATTAAGTTACATAGAGATTCTATAAAGATACATCAAATATTAGAGATCAAAAATAGGAACATATACACCAGCAGAGTACATATAGTTAAGAAATAATTCCAAGATATCATGTGAAAGAGAATCAAATACTGATAAATTCACAAAATGCATATAATTAAGAAATTATTCTGAAACATTTGGTGTCAAGAGTTAAATAAAGACTTCTACATATGTGTTCTTTGAGACATGGGATAGTAGAGTATTGAGGGTGACATCTAGAATGGCATATTTGGGAAGAGATTAGCCCACTACTGCATATATCTTTACCTCTATGGTAATAACAAATATAACAATATTTACTCAGAAAAATACTATAAACAGGACATGAAAGCAAAGAAAAAATACCTAAAAGAAACAGTTCCCCCCTATTCCTGTGGTGGTGCTAAAGTTTATAAAACTGGTCTAACAGCTTTTGTGTTATCGGATTGTTTCAAGGCCTGCTGATTTAAAAATAGTCCCTATTTGTAAATTCCTGCATACACTGTTAGAATCTCCTTATGTTCTGACTGGAGTGCTTCTCAAACAATCTTGTATTATAAGGCTGATAAGTATATTCTCCTTGGCACTTTAATTTTTCAGAGTTCTGCATTGTCTTAATTTTTTTGCCCGACTAAATTATTTTATATATTTACTGACTTGCTGTTTTCTCATCTGTTCTGAAACTGGTTTATAGTTGGTGGCTTTGCAGTTGCCCGCCCCTAATGTAAATTTGATCTGGGACACTCCTCCCAGTCAAGTGTTCATTCTATCTGATACAGAGACAACATCTGAGAAGGCCAACCCACGTAGATCTTAACCTTGAATTATCTTCTGCTCCTCCTCCTACCCCTTTGCTTTTTACTAACAAAACAAAAAAAGAAGTTATGTACTCACCATAACATTCCATCTGAGTAGTTCTACTTCATTTGTCTTCAACCTGTGGGATACTGACCCGTATCGGATCCAAGCTGGCAACTTTACTAGCATCTGCTCTGAGCTCCAAGCTCCTCCCCTTACCCATAACACACCTCCACTACATTCCAACCCCCAGATCAAGTTTGCTGAACCTTATACTGATAACCCGACTTGTGACCTATAACTGCTGCCCATAGGCTCTTCATATGCCAAGGTCCGGGGGAAGGAGGGACGGATGGTTGAAGACAAATGAAGTAGAACTACTCAGATGGAACGTTATGGTGAGTACATAACTTCTTTATCTGAAGTAGTTTACTTCATTTGGTCATTAACCTGTGGAACAGAGTCCCGAGCTACTAAACTCCTGGTAGGCCCTCATGGAAGGATATTTCGGAGCACCGGGGAACCAAAGGATGCTCTCCTTCAGGAAGTCAAATCCAATTTGTAACGAGAAATAAATGTATGAGATGAGGACCAAGTAGCTGCAGAACAAATATCATGCAAAGACATTCTAGTCCAAAAGGCCGCAGATATAGCCATGGACCTAGTGGAATGAGCTTTCACCTGACCTGGAGGAGACATGCTTCTGTCCTTATAGACCTGAAGGATGCATAAAGAAATTCATCTAGCAATAGTGACCTTAGAGATAGGTTCCCCAAAAAAGGGTTTGTAGATTTACGGAATTGTTTTTGTCCTGTGCAAATAGTAACTGTCTATGAACATCCAACATGTGGAGTTTGTATTCAATCTTGTTAGAAAAATTAGGAAAAAACACAGGCAAATTGATGGTCTGATTAATATTGACTGATGATGCTACCTTAGGAAGAAAGGATGGATTGGTTCGAAGGGAAACCCTGTCTTTGTGAAAGATCATGTAAGGAACTTTGATGGACAAGGCTTGTAATTCTGAAACCCTTTTGGCAGAGGTAATAGCTACCAGAAAAGCTCTTTTCCAAGATAAATATTTCAGATCTGCTGTTGCAGGAGGCTCAAAAGGCGGAGCAACCAAAGCTTGAAGAACCACAGTAATGTCCCATGAGGGAACAGGATCTTTGACCGGGAGGGCATAACAAAAAGACGCCTTTAATAAAGGCTTTACAAAGTCTGGAGGAGGCTAAAGAGGCAGAATTCTCGCCCACATGAAAATGAGAGATGGCAGACAATTGAACATTGACAGTAGAAGAACTAGCTCCATGTTGAAAAATATCAGCTAGAAAGTCAAGACTGGTAGAAACAGGAGCTGTGAAACGGTAAAAACTCCTTTGAGAGGCCCAAAAGGAAAAACGTTTCCACTTGCTGCGATAAACCTTCTTGGTCGAAGACTTATGAGCAGCCAACAAAATAGATCTAACTGAGGAGGATAGTCCAGGAGTCCTAGCAATCATGGGAACTGGAGTAGCCAAGTTGTGAGCTTCAAACAGTCCAGAATCAGATGAGGCACCCCCGAAGGCTGTGAAATCAGATCCTGAATGGGATCCAGGATCCAAGGCGGAGCCAGAAGGTGAGACCAAAAGAAGGGAAACCATGCCTGGCAAGGCCAAAACAGGGCAATGAGGATCACTTTGCTCCCCAGTCAATGAGCTCTCTGTAGAAACCTTGGAATAAGAGGTACTGGCAGGTAAGCATACAGAAGACCGGGAGGCCAAGCATGAACTAGAGCATCTCTGGCGGACTCCCCCAGCAGGGGGTTGAGAGCGAAAAACTCGCTGCACTTCACGTTTGAAGAAGATGCGAAGAGATCGCAGCAAGGTTGACCCCACTCACGGAAGATCTGTTCCGCTACTGAAAGATTCAAAGACCACTCGTAAGGCGTCACAATAGTCTGACTTAGCCTGTCTGCTAGGATGTTGGACCATCCCAGAATATGCATTGCGATGAGTAAGCGACCGGTGGAGATTGCCCATTCCCGCACTCTCATGGCCTCGCGACAAAGGGAGTAAGATCTGGTCCCTCCTTGTTTGTTGATGTACCAGACGACTGACATGTCTGACTGGATTGCAATCGTTCCCAGAGGAAGAAAGGCATGAAGGGCCTGCAAAGCTAGAAGGACCGCCCTCATCTCTAGGACATTTATGCCAAGCTGGTCTCTACAGGGGACCACAGGCTTTGAACTGTCCTGCCCAAACAATGCCCCCCACCAGAGTTGTGAGGCATCCGTGGTCACTGTGGCTTGGGCCGGGGCTGGAACAAAGTGTCGTCCCTCCAAAATGTCCAGAGAACACATCCACCAAATGAGGGACGACAGACAGACTCAACTGAGTTGAATTGGTGATGCCAATGGCAGTTCCAACAGGGACCACTGTACAGCTACAGTCCACTGTAGAATTTTCATGTGTAACCGGGCACACAGGAGAAGAGTTATGGTTGCCACCATACAGCCTAAAGCCCTCAGCACTGATTCCGCTGTTGGGAGATGAGAGTGACAAATCAGGGAAACATGCATCCTCGGGTTTTGTACTCTCTCCAAGGTCAGGAAGATTTTTCACTATAGAGTATCTATCCTGGCACTAATGTAGTCTATCAACCTGTACAGGATTCTAGGAGTGATTTGGATGCGTTGATTGTGATCCCCAAATGCAGGGCAAGAAACGGGAAATAATCCCTGGTTTGGGAGAGCAGACGCCTGGTGGGAGCAGTGAGAAGCCAATCGTCCAGGTACGGATAGACCTGAATCCCCTGAAGCCTCAGGTGAGCTACTACCACCGCCATCACTTTGGTAAACATCCTGGGGGCTGTTGTGAGACCAAAGGGTAGGGCTCAAAATTAGTAATGATTGACTCCTAGCCAGAAGCGGATGAACCTCCTGGTGCTTCTGTGCATCTTTATGTGATAGTAAGCATTCTGGAGGTCTAACGAGCACATCCAGTCGCTCTCTTGCAGGTACGGCATGATGGACTGTAGTTTGACCATCCAGAACTTCTGTCTGGCAACTGATATGTTCATGCTAGAAAGGTCCAGAATGGGCCTCAAGTCCCATTTTCTTTGGCACCAAAAAGAACCTAGATTAGAAGCCGATCCGGACTGATCTGGGGGGACGGTTTCGATGGCTCATTTTTTAGCAGCTTGAAAATTTCCTGTGCTGCGGCCTCCCTTTGCATGGGTGGTACATCCAGGAGGTGTCTGGGAGATTTGGGGGGGACCCACAAAGGGGATGGAGTATCCTCTAGATATGATCTGAAGCACCCAGTGGTCTGATGTTATGGACTCCCATACCGCTAGGTGCTAGGACAATCATCGCCAGACTGCCTCCAGAGTAGAGCAGTCACGCCACCCCTCAGGGTTGCTGCCTGGGTCTGTCCGAGAAAGGATCTCGAGACCCAAAATTCCTCAGACCCCCCTCTGCCTCTGGGTGAAGAAGGGCCCTGAGTGTCCCGGGAATACTGTGACCTCCGGAACCCCATCTTCTTTTGCCCTCTCTGGTTCCGGGAAAAGCACCTTTGAGGGTTCGAAAAGCAGATCCAATGGCAGACAGTGTCTTCCCATCCTTCTCACTCTGGACTAATGTCTCTCTGACAGTTTTACCAAAGAGAGTAGAGCTGTCATAAGGGGCACTGGCAAAGGATGCCTTGAAAGTTTCTGAAAATTGACTTAATCTGAGCCAGGCGTTGCAACTCATGGACATGCCGTACCAAGCTGCCCTAGCTGCTCCTTCCATAGCATGTGAAAGGAGTCGCATGGACGTGTTGAAGTCTGCTTTCAAAGTGGCCATCCTCGCAGAGAATGAGGCCCTATCCTCCTGCAACATGGACTTGGGGGGAACTCCTCCAACTCCTTTACCAGGTTGTGTTGGAGTCTAGTGACATGGACCAGGTAGTTCAGCGCCCTAATTGAAAAGGTAGCTGAAGCATAAACCAGCTTCCCTAGGCAGTCCATCATCCGCAACTCTCGCTCAGGAGGATGAACTGAGGTATTCTCCTGGTCAAGTTCCTTCTTTGTGGCTGCTGCTACCACCGTAGCATTTACAGGAGAGCCCTTGTTCTAAGTTGGCCTGTCTGTGCGGGGGGACTTAAAATTTTGAAAGGTCTTTTTGGAATTGGTTCCATGGGGTCTAGCTCCTTCCATGCCCGCAAGGTGACCAGATCCACCAAAGGAGCCATGGGAGGGGACACCCAGGGAGGAGATGGGCACGTGCTGGAAGCCTCCAGGAACATGGACTCTTCAGAAAAAGGTTTGGGGGCAGACCACCCTTCCCCTTGGCGCAGGATTTCCATGATGTCTCCAAAGGAGACATCCTCGGGAGGTGACCTATCCATCATCCAAGTCCGTATCCTCGGTGAGGGACTCGGCGGGGGGGTAGTCCAAGTGCCTCCTCTTGCACGTATGCTTGCGAGGCACCTCTCCAGTGGGGCTCTTCAGGGGGAGCTCGCAAGCCACTTGTTCCTTAGGGGGAAACGTCTGAGGCTCCTCAAGCATGGGCTGTCCCTCTGGCAAAATGATGGGGACTGCAAAAACAGCCGAGGGGGTCTGGGTTGAGTTCAAGGGGGTAGTCAGGGGTCTCGATCCACCAGAGAGAACCCTTTCTACCATGTCGAACGTTGAAGGACAACGAACCTCCTGAGAAACCAATAAGGAGGCCGGTCTCCCTGGGTCCGACGACAGAATCTAGGGCCCGAAGTGGATGGAGCTCCGAGGGAGGGGACTTCACACGACAAAGGCAGAGCCGATGAAAAAAGTTCACTCCCCGGATCCGACACCCAAGCTCTGGCTCCAAGAGCAACTTGGATCCGAGCTAGTCTGATCTGACACGCTCCAGGCAGCTATCGGTGTCGAGGAAGCAGGTATCTTCGGCGCCAATCCCCTGACTAAAGCCATCCTCGGATCTGAATACTCCAAACCCCAAGAACAAATCGGAGAAGGAGATATCAGCTGGAAAAAAGGAAGCGAGCTACCCCCTCCTGAGGGAGAGGGGGCTGGCAAGACCCCCATCTGGATCCGAGTATGGATAAACCTCATCATTTTATCCATATCGACCTTAGACAAAGACTGGGTGAACCTCAACGAGGTCACGGACTCCGACCTTGTGGGTCGGGGCATCGAGGCCCTAGAAGCTGAGCGTGTCTCCTCCAGCTCCGGGCAGAACCTTCGAGTTTGGAGTCGAGGGGAATCACGGATCCGTACAGTTTTTACTGGTGAACGGAGGTCCGGAGACCTCTTACACATTTCCCTCGCTTTCGTCTCTCTCTCTTTCTCTCTGCCCTTTTTCCGCTCCACTTCCACAGGCTTTTGCACTGGAGGTTGAGTCCCAGCCTGGGAGGGAGGAGAAGCCAGGGGGAAAAGATGAATGACAGACAGCCACAGCAGCCGCTGTGACCGAAGACGAGACAACAGACTCAGAAGGGGGGAAGAAGGCCTTTTAGGGCCAACTTGACCTTCCTATCTTTAATGGTGCGAGGGTTGAACCCCGCACATATAGTTCAGTCTACGCTCAGATGGGCCACGCCCAAGCACATAACACACAGAGTGTGGCCATCCGCAGGGGATAACTTATGGCCACACTCAGTGCATCTTTCAAAAATAGGCTTGTCAACCATACTGTCAGAAAAAAGAAAAACTAAAGGAAAATGTTATTTCTTTCTTTCTCAGAGCACCCACCCACTCACCACACACACACACACACACACACACACACACACACACACACACAAAACACTGAGGGGGGAGGGGAAGCAAAGAATCTACACAACTACTTTGACTAACTACCTTAAAAACTATAAACGTGATGCACCAAGCGAGCGGAGGAGAAAAAGGAACCTACTCTATCACTATCTAAAGATTTTTAAAGAAACGAGAGATTTTTAAATTCTCACTTGAAAACCTGGAGCTCAGGAGATCACGATGTATAAGCTATTTGCAGCAAACGAGATCTGGGGGTTGGAAGGTAGTGGAGGTGTACTATGGGTAAGGGGAGAAGCATTGAGCTCAGAGCAGATGCTAATAAAGTTGCCAGCTCAGATCCGATACAGATCCGTATCCAACAGGTTGAAGACCTAATGAAGTAAACTACTTCAAAAAAAAAAAACTCTCTCCTTGTGTTCTAACAGAGTGTGCTTCTCACCTGATAAGTGTATTTTTTGGCACTTTTCAACTGTTCAGAGTTGAATTTAGTTCAGAATACATTTTGAATAAATTGCATTTATTTAAACTGTATTTGCTTTAATACTGCTACATACTCAAGTGTGCTGGCTTGCACTTCACTTGAATTGTTTTTAGTGCGGTTTTAGGTGCTTTCTGGAAAAAAAAATTCTAAGCTTGTTTCCTGCCTTTCCTGTAACTAGTCGAGTCCAGATACAGATTTGCTGTATCCAGGACTGTTGGTAAGCTTCTGAACCCACAAGTCCAAACAAGGCATTTTTTATTCTTGATTCATTTTGGGCATTTTTTTATTCTTGATTCGTTTTGGGCATTTTTTATTCTTGATTCGTTTTGGACATTTTTTATTCAAGCTTCTGAGCCCCCCAAGCCTTTCTGTGTTGGAGTGCAGCCTTCTAGCTTATCAGTGGGTGTGGTAAGCACTAGCTAGTCTATCTACCACAAGAGGAGTGGTTTCTGGCCCAGAAATTGTAGTTTATTGGCCATCTGGGCAGTTTTTCCATCTCTTTGACGTTCTGGTTTAAAAGCCTGCGTCTGCGCTTGTTTCCTGCCTTTTCTGTAACTAATATAGTCCAGATATAGATTTTCTGTATCCAGGACTGTTTGTAAGCTTCTGAGCAGTGCCAAAGTCTGCTCTTCCTGCTAGTTCTCTCCTCTCCTGCACTTTTACTAGCTTATTAGTTTAGCACTCTACCAGACTTCTTGTAGCAATTATTGTAGCACACAAACATTTTATCTGCACTAAATGTTCTACAAGGAAACAGCTCCAGTACTTATTATTAATGCCCACCCCTCCAGGCATGTCTAAAGGTCAATTATCTGTGCTTTCTCCTATTAACTTGGTGAGCTTGGGCATCCTGAGGCAATGTAGCAACTGCCTCATGTATACTGACAACCCTCTCCTCTTACCTCCCAACACTCAGACTAGTGAGAGATGCACTTATATATCCAAATTGGAAGCCACTCACTCTCCAGCCAAGTCAAGAGAAGGTCAACACTTGCACCACACCACATGGAACATATTGCCCTCCAGAACACACACCAGCACTGTCTTCACATAAAAGCACAAACAACACAACCACCTTCGCTGAGACTCTCAATAAAAATCTACCCAAATAGCGGAGACCTCCAAGGCAGAAACACACTAGACCACAACACTAATCACGAAATACATAACTCTCCTAAACAGTGTGCCACTCAACCAAAGCCCCTAAGGCAAAACAGCATGCCCAACACACAACTCATAGGTGACTCGATAGTGAGGCACACTGATGTCCCACTCACTAGGCTGAATAAGGAGAAAGTAACAGTCAGCTGCCTGTCAGGCAACAGGATCCACCACATAATGCACGCACTCAGGTCCCTCAACAACAGGTACAAATATGACTCTGTCAATGTACATGTGGGTGTGAATGACCTAAGACGTACCTCCCTGGACTACATGAAAAGAGACATGGAGGAGCTCTCGGATTATGTAGCCCAGGTGGGTATGACCCTAGCCCTGAGTAGCATCCTACCATCACTCAGAGTGATACCACAGTACAAGCAGAAAATGATTGATTTCAACAGTTGGCTAGGTTTCTGGTGTCATTCTAAGGGGATCCAACTATCTTGCCTGGGATGACGTGATTGACGGATCTCTATGGTTTGCCAGAAATGGCCTGTATCTGTCACCCCTGGGCTTCCAGATACTGGCTAAGGCTCTTGCCACCCCTATAGTGCCTTTTTAGGCAGTGTTCCAAAGACCAAATTACTACCGTAACAGCTACAAACAAATGCAATCTGAGGGTCATGCTGCACAATGCTACAAGTCTAAATCTCAAAATGCACTTGCCTGAAGCACTCATTAAAATGGATGGCAATGACATTTGTGCTGTAAGAGAGACCTGGTTCAAGGCAGCAAAAAGCACCCATGCATTACCAGGCTATATCTCAATCCACACCTTTCAGCCCCAGAACTTGGACCGAAGCTCCAAAGGCGGTGGTGTTACCATATTCATAAAGGATGCGCACACATCCAAACTGGTAGCCCTAACATAATGCATCCAAGATACTTCAGGTGCAGCTAACATTGAGTAAAGACAGCAATTCAGGTCGTAGCCTGCTATAGGTCCCCAACCATGTCCCAAGACTCACACTCCACGTTCCTAAGCACCCTGGAGAATATTAGGGTCCAACCTAACACTCTCATACTGGGCAACTTCAACTAACCCTCCATTAACTGGGAAAACCACTCATGTACCAATACACTTGCCCAACACTTTCTGGAATTCATTATTTCCAATGCCCTGGACCAGCTCATTCTTACCACCACTAGAAGTAGCAACACCCTTGACCTGGTCATTACTAACACGGGCGACTGTTGCTCTGCACCAATAGTCAACTCCTCCCTGGTTAGATCCAACACAAACTAAACACCTTGGAAATCCAATCCCCCACCCCACCCCCCAGAAAAGTAACCACCATGAAAAACTTCTCCAAAGCTAACTTTGGACTCCTAAAACAGAGGTGGCTAACTTCACGGCACTCATGCAAATGGAGAACAGTTGCATGACTGCCGAATCATACACCAATGCACTGTATGAACACACAGACAAATGTATGGATCTCCCCATACCCAATGGAAAGTACAGTTGTGTACACTTACCATAAATGTAGATGTTCAAGTGTATTCACTGCTGCAGTCATCACATTTGGGTTATCCCTGCCAAGGTAGCCCTCGGCCGGCCTGAATACCAGAGGCTTAGTATTTCTGCATCGGTTGCTGTCACTTCAGGACTGACGTCAGGTCATCAGTAGTATAAAGTAAGGCAGCCAACGCCATTACATCAGTTTTTCTTGCCCTGTCAGGCGCCCCCAAGTGGGAGCCAGGTTCTGATGGAAGAAACCCACCAGTAGAAAGTAAATACCAAAATGTCCCTTGCAAGAAGAAAAAAGAAAGAAGAGGGGGATGGCGGGAGGGAAACCAGGACTGCAAAAGTGAATACACTCGAGCATCTACATTTATGTTAAGTGTGCAGTAGTGTACACAACTGTACTATGTTCTTCGTGTTTCACTGTTGCAGTCATCACATTTGGGTCGATTCCCAAAGCTGAGGAAAAGGGTGGAGGCAGTCAAGGAGACTAGGGGCTGGCTAGGATGCCCTGTAAAACTGCAGTGGCAAACCCTGCCCTGGAGTTAGAGAAGATAAGCAGGTGGTAATGTTTGGTGAAGTGTGAACAGATGTCCAGGTGGCAGCCTCCAGGATGTTCCTGGTGGGGACTCCTCTGAGGAAAGCTGCAGAGGTGGAGGCTGCTCTGGTGGAGTGAGTCCTAACCCCCTTAGGGGGAGGCTTTCCATGTTACTTGTAACAAAAATGGATAAAGTGTGCTATCCATTTGGAAACTGTTTGTTTGGAGATGGCTTTGCCCTCTATCCCTGCGGCAAAGCTAACCAGCAATTGATCAGACTTTCTGAAGGATTTAGTCCTGTCTAGATAGAATCTGAGCTGTCTGTGCACATCTAGAGAGTGCAGGATCCTTTCCTCCTTGTTCTATGGGTTAAGGAAAAAGGTGGGCAAATGAATGGATTGGCTGAGAGCCACACTGGACACCACTTCGGGCATGAAGGGTGGATTAGTCCTGAGGGAAACCCTGTGTTTAGTTGAGAGAAGTAGGCTGTCAAGTAAGTTTGCTTCTCTGGTGCAAGGAATGCCATCCGGGATGCTGTGTCCAGGCTTGCTCCCAGGAGTATAATCCTTTGGGTGGGTACTTGTCTGGATTTCTTTTTGTTGATTGTGTACCCTAGGGAGGTTAGCAGGGACTTTACAAAGGCCAGGTGTTTGGGCAGCTTTTCCTGACTGCCTGAATTAGGCAGTCGTCAAAGTATGGGTACATTTAAGATATTCCTTGGTCTGCAAAAGGCAATGACTGGAGCCAGAAATTTTGTGAAAACTCTGGGTACCAGAAAAAGTCTGGAGTAGAAACCTTGGCCTTTCTGTTCTGCAGGAACTTGCTCTAATGCCCTCATAGAGAGCAGGGAAAGGACTTGCTTTTGCGGCTCTGACCAATGGTTTGGAGGTAGATCTGGGAACCCTTTTGGAGTTAGAAGAGTGTGGAAAGAAAATTTGTATCCCTGAGACACTATGTTGAGGACCCAGCGGTCGTTGGTAATGTTGGCCCAGGTGATTGCGTGAAAGGAGAGTTTTCCTCCTAGGGGTAAGTGAAGGTGGGCAGAGGGAGTGGGTGGGGGAGGAGAGTCATTGTGAGTTCTTACCATGAGGGGGTGGCTTACAACTCCCTGTTTTTGAAGTGGAGGAACTCCACTGTTTTGATCTCTGCATTCCCTGTGGATGCTGTTGGGGGCGGGGTCTGCTTCCACGGGGTCTAGGCTGAATTGACCTGGTGGAAGCAGAAAAG
This sequence comes from Protopterus annectens, assembly GCF_019279795.1. NCBI lineage: Eukaryota > Metazoa > Chordata > Ceratodontiformes > Protopteridae > Protopterus > Protopterus annectens. The sequence continues at coordinate 627,292,462 of NC_056735.1, read as the reverse complement.
GACCAGTGCTTGGAGGGCAATGCCTGCTGAACTTGGGTGGCTGGATCTGTAAGAAATCCTTAACTGTCTGCATAGATTTAGCTTTTTCTTCTATCTTTTTAAGACTTCCTCTTCCTTAGTGCCAAATAAGTTGTCTTTGTCCAAGGGTGCAGCAAACAATTTAGATTTAACATGGTCTGGCAAGGCCCGTTCCTTAAGCCATGCTTGCCTTCTAAGGACAGAACTGATGCCCTGCACAAAGCTTCTAGGGCGTCAAAAGCACAATGCAAGGTGTGTTTAGTTACTGGACATGCAGAATGCATTAACTCTTGTAACTCTTTAGATTCTGCACAAGCAGGAAAGGAAGACACTTTTTGTTTGAGAAGTTCCATGGTATGTTGCTGAAATTTTAGCATATGGAACTGGCAATTTGATAGCAAGAGTAGCAAAGGTGTACACTTTTGTACCCCATCTGTCTAGTGCTCGCGAATCCCTATCTGAGAGGTGGGATTCTTAGCAGAGGTTGCTTTAATTCCTTTAGGCCCTTGAGAAATTACCTCAGGGAGGGAGGGTGTCAGGAGTCAAACTGGATTACAAGAAAACATTGTCCACAACATCCATGACTGGGGAAATGGCCAAGGGTCTGTGCTGTGGAAGATCTAAGAATTCCCAGTCTAATTTTAGACTGAGGGTGGTCCTGACATTCCCATTAGAAATGCTCCCTTAAGGTATGAAGGGTTTCCCCAAAGGAAAATTCCTCAGGGGTGGGGAGGCAGAAGGAATGGAGTCCTCTGCAGCAGAATCCTCATAAGCAGAGAGGGGTTTACATGTCTTCATATTCACATGCATCAGAATCATCAGACACCTGTTCAAACAAAACTACCGGGGACAGATCTCTTGGAAGGGGTAAGCTTGGCTTCCCCTGATCAGCATGACAAGGTCTTCTGCCATTTTAAGCATTTGAGACCGAGGCAAGGAAGCAGGTGCCTGAGATTGGGTCACTGATTTCTTGGGTGTAGTTCGTACCCTGGACCATAGAAACTTGGTAGTTTTCGAAAGAAATCATCGGTTTGTGTCGAGAATCAGTAGTGTGAAGTACTTCCTCGGAAGCCGGTGCCTGCTCAGCAGCTCTGGGCCCATCCAAGGGAGAGATGACCGCAGAATCCTTAGTTGAAGAAGAGTTTTGCGGCATACCTGACTCCGAAAGGGTCTCGGTAGCGGCCTGCGAATCCACAGTAGTGGGCTTCAGGTGCTGCAAAAGCGCCTCACTGAGGACCGGAGAACTGATGACTAGCTTAACGGAAGTTTCGATAGGTTCGTACCTGTGCGGTCTATCTCTGTCTTTATCCTTATGTTTTTTGGAGGATCTGCTGTTGGATGGCTTACCGAAGCCATATCGGAATTAGAGGACTGTAAGCAAAAATATATAGCTACAATAAGGGCCCGATGACATACAGTTCTGGCGTTGAACAAAACACAAAAGCAACAGCGGGGGACGTCGTGGTCTGGGCCTAAGCAAGTGACGCAGAAAGAATGAAAGTCTCAGTGTGGTGTTTGCTTTCCACAGGCGAGACAATTGTTAACTTTTTCTGACATCGGTTAGTGCAAGAAAAAAGGATCCCCAATGGGGTACTTAGCTTTAGAAGACTTCAGCTTCAATTTGGAAGACGAAACTCAGGTAGCGGCTGACCGGCACTTGTGCGAATTGCTACTGCTTCAGGGTCCGCGGCAAGAAAGACTGATGTAATGGCATCGGCTGCTTTACTTTATACTACTGATAACCTAACGTCAGTCCTGAAGCGACAGCAACCGAAGCAAAAATACTAAGCCTCTGGTATTCGGGCCGGCCGAGGGCTACCTTGGCAGGGATAACCCAAATGTGATGACTGCAACAGTGAAATACGAAGAACATCCAAGACGCTCTTCTCAAAAAAAAAAAAAGGGAGCCAATCTGGTTGTCCCCTGCCATAAATAAACTCTACAACAGGAGGATGAAACTGATGCGGAATAAGGTGAAGTCACAAGACTGGAAAAACTTCCTTATCTGCCTCAACAAAATGTTGAGATCTCTCATCAAATCCTCTAAAGCTAGATAAGAAAACAGAATTGCAGCAGATAGTAAAGACAACCATAAGGCCTTCTATAGTTATGTAAAGACTCTCCATGGCAATACCAAGATTTGCTCTGAGCTACTGCACAATGTACCTCCTATACCGAGCACACAGATATTGCCAATATACTGGCAGACAGATTCAGTGCCAGCTTTACCCCCCCCCCCCCAAAAGGACCAATCACAATACCAGTAGATTGCCAGGCACCCAGTGTTACTGCTGCACAGATTAAAACAGCACTGTCCAAGGCCAAGAATAAAGCTTATATGGACCTGACAATATCCCCGGCTGTGTTGTAAATGAACTACAGAGTGAACTTTGCTTCACCTGTGTGCGCTGTTCAATTACAGCCTCACCTCAGACTTTGTCCCTACCGAATGACGCACTGCTACAGTCATCCCTCACCACAAGGGGGGAGTGACTACAGACCCCGGGAACTATCGCCCCATTAGCGTGACGAGTCTGATAAAGCTATGGAACACATCATCATGGACCTAATAAACAAGGATATAAGGAATATCCAAACTCTAGATCCTACACAGTTTGGTTTCGTGAAGGGTAGATCATGCCTGCTCAACTTAGTTGACTTCTTTGAGTCAGTCACCAGCGATGTGGATGAAGGCAAGGTGGTTCATATAGCCTACTTTGATCTGGCCAAGGCCTCTGATACAATTTCCCACTCAGGAATCGTAGAAAAACTCATTAAGCAAGGTATCAACCCCTATATCACTAGGTGGGTTGCAAACTGGCTCACAGATAGAACCCACAGTGTGAAAGTAGCTGACTCCAAGTCAGACTACCAATCATGAGTGGAGTCCCACAGGGTTCGGTCCTGGGTCCTCTCCTGTTTATCTACTTCTCAGAAGTCCAGGCCAACACAAAGGGACACTGGCTGATGATGTTCACAGACGATTGCAAGCTGGGAGCTATTATTAACTTCCCACATGATGTTGACATCCTACAGAAAGGCCTCAATGAGATTAACGACTGGTGCCAGAACCATGGCATTAAGCTCAATGCCAAAAAATGTGTCATCATCCCCCTTGGGAAAAACCTGGTTCCCTTGAATTACCACATCGATGGTAGTCCAATGAACACAGAAGGCATTGTAACAGATCTAGGAAGACAGGTTGACAGCAACCTCTCTTTTGACCACCACATTGCCACTGTGGTCAGAAAGTCCTATGTGGCACATCTCATTACTAAGGGTTTTGCATCCAGGAAGAAAGAGGCCATCGTCTCCCTCTACTCTTCCCTCATTAGGCCAATCATCAAGTACAATGCCCCATTTGGCATGTAACTCACTAGACACCTGCAGCAACTGGAGAAGCCATAAAAGTACCTCACAAAGAGGATCCTAGGCCTTAAACATTTGTCCTGTATGGACAGACAAAAAACTCCAACTATTCTCTGTCTCATATCGCCTACTTACAAGCAATCTCTGCTTGACTTACAAAGCCATGTCTGACCCAGCTCTGTTAGAAATGTTACATCTAAAGAAATCCCAATCCCTCCGCACCACATGCTAGAGAGACCTCAACCTCATTACCACAATCAACAGAACATGCTGGAGGGACAGGTTCATAACCCAGAGACTGCCCATGCTCAGGAACAGACTTCCCATACATGTGAAGCAGAGCACCTCACTGGCCCACCTCAAGAGAAATCTGGATGAGTGGATGGGAAATAGAAAATTCTCCGCGGGGATCACTCCAGTGGCTCTACTCAACAGAGGCACTAGGAACTAAGGTCGAGTGTCATGATGCCAGGGTAATCCTATGGGCTAGGCTTGTAAAGGCTCCAGGGCCATTAGCCTACTACACACCTATGAACCTATGAAGGGATTAAAATATATGTGTTAATCCTGTTAACAGCTCTTTAAATACAGCTAAACTGTTACATTACCATTACAAAGATTAACTAATAAAAAGAAGTTATGTATGCACCATAACTTCCCATGTTTGTAGTCCATCTCGCCTACATTCTTGCTGGATGGGAGCACAAGGATCATCGCCCTTCGGTGTTTAAAAAGTATGATAGGTGTGCGCAGAAAATGTCTCTGACCGACAGCCACACCAGTTGCGTGTATTGCCTTGGTGAAGCCCATTTGCAGGAACCCTGCATGTTCTGTCACGCTTTTAGTACTAGAGTTTTAAATGAGAGAAAGAGGAAACCCGCAGATAAGGGTCTCATAACCAGTTCCTTCCAGGAACAGCTGGAACTTGGTCAGACAGCTCCAAAATCCTCTAAGAGAAAATCATTGGCCCTGGCTTCGGAGCCAACTAAAAAGACTAAATCGTCAGAGTCAAGAAGTTCCGATTCCGACTCAGCTTCATCCATTTCTGTGCCGTCGGTTCCTCGGCTCCCAGACAACCTTCGGTACCGCAAACCTTACCTGAAATCGAGGTCGTCTCTCCCACCTTGAGATCTCCTTCTGTCTCTACCAGATCTGCTTCCTTGAAGCCAATTACTCTATCCTCGATGGCTCAGTCTGGAGCTCTAGTATCAACTCTGAGGGGGACAGTCACCCTGGGCTCTCGCTGGAACCGACCCTCCCTCTCAAGCCTCGGCTCAACTCAGCTCGGCTCCCACTTCTGCTTCGGAGCTGTTCCCTCTTGCTAGGAGTTGACCATCCACCCCCTCGGAGCGGAGATCTTCTTAGGAGCAGCCTGAGGAAGCAGGTTGAATCCCCAGAGCCGATGGGTCCAAGAAAGAGGAAAGTACAGTTTTGTACCTACCATAAATGTAGATGTTCGAGTGGTTATACTGCTGCAGTCATCACACTTGGGTTATCCTGTCGTCAGGCGGTCCTGCAGTCAGCCGAATCCCAAAGTCCTGGTCTGGCATCTGTTGCTGTTGCCTCTTCCCTGATGTCAGTGAGACAGGGGTATAAGAGAGACAGCCGACGCCATTTTCTTCAGTTTTTCTTGCCCCAGATGTCAGGTGCCCCCAACTAGGAAGGCAATACAATAGCTATGCAACAATATCTTAGTAGATAAACAATAGTAATAGCTGTTAGCAAATACACCATATAGACATGCTTCCAATTGATTGATGTACATGGAGTTGTAACTAACACCCTGGTATGTAGAGGGGATGGAGGGAGGGTAACCTGGACTGCAGCAGTATAACCACTCAAACATCTACATTTATGGTAGGTACAAAACTGTACTATGTTCATCGTGCTATACTGCTGCAGTCATCACACTTGGGTAGAATCCCAAAGCTATGGAAGGGTGGCTGGTACTAAACTGGGTTAGGTGATGCTAGGATGCCCTGCAGAACTGCAGTGGCAAAACCAGCTCTGGTTTTTGAGTATAATGGAAGGTGGTAGTGCTTGGTAAAGGTGTGCACTGAACTCCAAGTAGCTGCCTCCAGAATGTCTTTGGTTGGAACCCCCCTGAGAAAGGCTGCTGAGGTTGCTGTAGCCCTGGTAGAATGGGACTTAATATTAACAGGCACTGCTTTCCCATGGTGCGAGTAGCAAAAGCGGATACAATGTGCTATCCATTTGGAGATGGTCTGTTTTGAAATAGCCTTTCCTTGTGAACCTGCAGCATAGGAAACAAAGAGTTGGTCAGTTTTTCTGAAGATCTTTGTCTCATCTAAATAGTAACGTAGCTGTCTGTGAATGTCCAAAGAGTGAAGGAGCCTTTCTCCTTTATTCTGTGGGTTAGGATAAAAGGTGGGTAAATGAACGGTCTGATTCAAAGCCACAATGGATACTACCTTGGGCATGAAGGTAGGGTTAGTTCGTAAAGAGACTCTGTCCTGATGGAAAATTATGAAAGATTCCACTGCCATAAGTGCCTGTAGTTCTGAGACCCTGCGTGCTGAGGTAATAGCCAGTAACAAGGCTGTTTTCCAAGACAAGTATTGTAGTTCTGCTGAGAAGGCTGGTTCAAAAGGAGGCAGTGTTAAGTTTTCTAAAACGAAGTTCAGGTCCCAAGTTGGCGTTGGTGGTTTTCTGGGGGGTCTTATATTCTTAGCCCCTCTAAGAAACTGCCTAAGTAAAGGGTGTGAGAAAATTGGAGGATCCGTATTATATTGAGCTGAAATGGCTGAAGCACGGATCTTAATGGAAGAGAAGGAAAGGCCTTTGTGTAGCATCTCAGTTAGCTATTGCAGTATGTGAGGAATGTTTGGTATCCAGGGATTTTGACCTTTAGCCTGCTGCTATGCACAAAATCTTTTCCATTTGTCTGAGTAAGTCTTCCTGGTGCTGGGCCTCCTGGCCTCCAAATTGACATTCAGGACGTCCTTTGAGTGAAGTATTGATTGATAATTTAAGGAATTCTCCATGCAGCTAAATTTAAAGTTCTGAGCTGGCTGTGACTGGTTTGAGAGTTTTTCTGAGTCAACAGTAGTGAGAATTGAGGCAAGATCCATGGAGGGCTGTTGAGTCAAGTTCCTTAGTAATGGGCACCAGTGCTGGCGTGGCCAGTCCAGAGCAATGAGGATCATTTGTGGTCTCTCTGATCTGACCTTCAATAATACCTTGGTCAATAGAGGTAGTGGAGGGAAGGCATAGACTGTCAGTGTTGTCCAACTGAATGATAGAGTGTCCATTTTCCAGGCTAGAGAGTGATAAGTCCTTGTGCAAAATTTTTGTAATTGGCAATTGTTGGGGGAGGCAAATAGATCTATGTCTGGACATCCCCATCTTTGAGTTATCATTGAAAATACATGTGGGTGTAGTCTCCACTCATGAGGGTCTGCCATATTTCTGCTTAATTCGTCTGCCAATATGTTTTCCTTTCCTGGCAGGAACTGTGCTTGTAGTTGTATTTGGTAGGTCATTGCTGTGTTCCATAAGGTCAGAGCCTGTCTGCATAAAGGGTAGGAGTGTGTTCCTCCTTGTTTGTTTATGTACCACATAACTGTGGTGTTGTTTGTCCTTATTAGAAGTTGCCCTGGATGCAAGAGGTCCTTGAAGGCTGTCAGTGAATTTTGCACAGCTAGCATCTCCTTTTGGTTGATGTGAAGATGCATTTGTTTTGCAAACCATTTGCCCTATATGCACTGTCCTGCCATGTGTGCTCCCCAGGCGTAGTCTGAAGAATCTGTTGTCATGGTTTGGTTTGCTGGAGGTAAGACGAAAGGAAGACCCTTGTTTATTTGACATGCTTGAGCCCACCATAGGAACTCTTTTTGAAGGCAGGGAATGATAGGTATACTTGTTTCGAGGCTGTGCCTGTGTTGAGACCATACACTTTTCAGGTACCATTGTAATTTTCTCATATGCAGCTTTGCATATGGGATTAGTTGAATGCATGATGCCATGAACCCCAATGCCTGCAGGATTTTCCTTGCAGTGAGCTGGGTAAAAGCTGCTATGCTTTTGAAGTATTGAGTCAATTGTTTTTGTTTGTGTGGCATGAGGTAAGTCATCTCGGCCATTGTATTTAAGCTGGCACCCAGGAATATTATCTGTTGCGAGGGTATTAGTTTTGACTTCTTTTTGTTTACTGTGTACCCTAGGCAACTGAGCAGCTATGTTACAAAAGCCAGATGCTGTAATAGAATGTCCTTGCTGTCCGCTTGGATCAGGCAGTCGTCCAGATATGGATAATTTTTGTATTCCTCGTTGTCTGCAATATGCAATTACTGATGCCAGGCATTTCGTAAATACTCTGGGCGCAGTAGATAAGCCAAAGGGCAATGCAGAGAATTGATAATGTGTTGCACCTGCCAAAAATCTGAGGTATCTTCTGCAATCTTGTCTGATAGGGACATGCAGGTATGCCTCTTTGAGGTCCATTGTTACCAGCCAAGACTCCTTGCCCAGCATGGCTGCTGTAGTGTGAGCATTTTGAATTTGGGTACCTCCAGGCATGTGTTCAGAATTGAGAGGTCTAAGATGGGCCTCCAGGCTTTGTCCTTTCTTGGGACTAGAAACAGTCTTGAGTAAAAACCTTGACCTTGCTCCTTTGTAGGTACCTTTTGAATTGCTTTCATATCCATGAGAGCTGAAATTTGGCGTTTGAGCCTCTGCCCATTGGTTTGGAGGCAGATTTGTCATGCCTCTCATCCGTGGTAAAGTGTGGAAATGAAATCTGTAGCCTCGGGTAATAATGTCCAGAATCCATTTGTCCTTTGTTATGATGTGCCAATTTTGTGAAAATAGAGCCAGTTTTCCTCCCAAAGGTGCTGCCAGGGCAATTTTGTTTGGCAGGCTAAGAGGGAAGTCATTGTGTTTGTTTCCTGAAGGGTTGAGATCTTTTGTCTCCACCTCTGAGTTGTTGTATGCCATAGTCTAGGCCTGAAAGAACTTTGTGGCTGGCCTCTGCCCCTTGGGCACCTGTACCTACCTCTTTGGGGTCTGTCGGATGCAGGAAAGGACCAGTTTTTTGATGGCCAGTTTCTGATGAAACGAGGAGGTTGTACCTGTAAAAAATCTTTAACTGTTTGCATAGATTTTGCCTTTTCTTCCATTTTCTTTAAAACTTCCTCTGCTTTGACACCAAACAACACATCTTTCTGCAATGGAGCATCCAATAACTTTGCTTTGACATGTTCTGGTAAGGCTTGTTCTTTAAGCCAGGCATGCCTACGTATTACAGACCCTGTGACAGCTGCTCTACATGAGGCTTCCAATGAATCAAAACTACACTGTAAGGTATGCTTTCCCACCTGTTCTGCTGCATGCAGCAAATCCTGCACCTCTTTAAAATCAAGTTGATCTGTCTGAGGGATCAGTTTCTGCTTTAACTGTGTAATCAAATACTGTTGGTATTTTAGCATGTGGAATTGGCAGTTTAATGCCCTCATGGCCAAAGTAGCAGACTTATACACTTTCTTTCCCCATCTTTCTAATGCTTTGGAATCTCTTTCAGAAGGAAGTGGATTATTAGCAGTAGAGGCCTTAATCCCTTTGGGACCCTGGGAAATGGTCTTGGGGTCTGCAGTAGGGCTTTTGTATAGAAACTTATGAGTATCAGGAACTCGGTAGTATCTGTCTGGTTTAGCTGGTGCTGGAGGTAAGGAATCTGGGTTTAAACTGGATTCAGAGAAAACATCATCCAAAATGTCTAAAACTGGAGGAATTGCCAGGGGTCTATGCTGTGGAAGAAGAAGAAACTCACGGAGTGTTTTCTTGGAGTCAGAGTAATCTTGGCCTTCCAAGTGGAAGTGTTCCCTCATGGTGTGTAAAGTTTCCCCAAAAGAGTAGTCTTCAGGGGGGGAGACAGAGGGAATGGACTCTTCAGCATCTGAGTCTTCATAAGGAGGGAAGGAGTAATCCTGGTAGTCAGAGTTGCCTGAGGAAATGGATGCTTGGTCAGAGGAAGAATAATCTTCCTCCAGTCTAGGCCTTTTGTCAGGTGGGGGTTGGGATCCCCTGATAAGGGTAATTAAATCCTCAGCCATCTTAAGCATCTGTTTATTAGGCATAGGGGCCTGTGGAGGGGTGAGTGGTCCCTGTTTTCTAACTTTCAAGGGGGATTTGAGTTTAGCATAAGGCTTGGCAGAGATAGTTGTCAGTTTGAAAACACCTTCAGAGACCGAAGGCCTATCCAAAAATTCCAGATCCCAGTCGGGGCTGGCGTCCGAGGAGTAAGGTGGAACTGGTTCCTGAGGCCCAAATGCTTCGGTTTGGGAGGCCGTCAGAATTTCTGAATTTGCAGTAGTCAGGGGCTGCGAAGGCGCCTCGCTGAAAACCGGAGAACCAGCGTCAGGCCTTGCTGAGGCCTCGGTATTTGGTCTTGGCCTTGGCTGCCGGTCCTTATCTTTGTGTTTTTTAATCATTGCTGATGTCGGTTGGTCCGACGGCATACTATAGTTAAATTTTCTGCCAAAATAATGCTGGGCGAATTCTGCCCGACGCTTAATTGTACGTTTGTTGAACCTAGCACAAAACCGACAACCAGAGACATCGTGGTCTGGGCCTAGGCAAGGAATACAATAAGAATGAAAATCCTTATGAGGTATTTGCTTCCCACAAAAAATACAATTATTAACTTTGTCTGACATCGATCTGAGGCAAGAAAAGTTTCCCCAACAGGGTACTTAGCTTTAGAGAAGACTTTGGGCTGAAACTCGATTTGAAAATTTCAGGAGCTGGCCGACTGGCACTTGCGAACTGCTTCTGCTTCGGGCACCGCGCGGCAAGAAAGACTGAAGAAAATGGCATCGGCTGTCTCTTTTATACCCCTGTCGCACTGACATCAGGGAAGAGGCGATGACAACCGACGGCGGACCTGGACTTTGGGATTTGGCCGACTGCGGGACCGCCTGATGACAGGATAACCCAAGTGTGATGACTGCAGCAGTACAGCACGATGAACATCCTGAAGTAATAGGCTCCGAGAGCGAAGCAGTTGGAGGAGGAACAGTTGTCAGTAAGGGGATCGGCTCCGAGACCTTTGGGTCTGGTGGGGACAATTTTCTTGCCAGAGCTGGATCCGAAAGCAACCTCTTCACCACCCTCTCAATGTCCTCATCTGACAGAGTCCTGGAGGATCTGGTAGAGACAGGAGGAGATCTCCTTCTCTCCAAAATAGGAGATCTCAAGGTGGGAGACAACCTCGATTTCAGGTAAAATTTTCGGTACCGAAGGTTGTCTTGGAGCCAAGGAACTGACGGCACCGAAATGGATGAGGATGAGTCAGAACCGGAACTTTTTGGCTCTGACGCTTTAGTCTTTTTAGTCGGCTCCAAAGCCGGGGCTGAAGATTTTCTCTTAGAGAATTTTGGAGTTGCCTGACCAAGTTCCAGCTGTTCCGGGAAGGAACTGGTCATAAGACCCCTATCTATGAGTTTCCTCTTTCTCTCATTTAAAACTCTAGTACTAAAAGCGTGACAAAATGTGCAGGGTTCCTGCAAATGGGCTTCACCAAGGCAATACACACAACTGGTGTGGCTGTCTGTAAGAGACATTTTTCTGCACACACCTATCACACTTTTTAAACCCTGAAGGGCGATAATCCTTGTGCTCCCATCCAGCAAGAATGTAGGCGAGATACGACTATAAAACATCTGTAGTTAATATTATTTGGTCTGTAGAACACTGATGTGCTTATATTTAAAGATGGAATGATAAAAGAAATCTCTGAAAATTATTCTTCTGTTAAAAATCAATCTATTTTTGTTTGCACTTACACCAATTTTAGTTGGCTTGCTTTCAGAATTCTTACTTTGCGGTGCAATCCTGGAATGCAATTGAAAACCATAATTATTACCTTGACACTGAACAATGAATGTTTCATATTTCCTTATTTTCTTTTTAATTACGGTTGGGTTTTGCAAGCACCAGTGCAAAACAGTTGAATTTTTTTTTAATTAAAAAGAAGTTATGTCTTTCCATAATGTTCCACCTGTGTTGACGATCTTCACTAATCCCTGACTGTGGGCTCAGTTTCGAGCTTCAAAACCGATTCAGCCATTATTCCAGCTCGTGCCTTCCAAAAACTCTTGAGCTAAGCTCTACCCACAATGCTCCTCACCAAATTACCTCAGATTGAGTATACAAACAATAGAGAAGGGCAAGAAATAACAGATCAGAGACCTTATCTGAGACTCTATTATGAAAGTCAATCTTTGGATATTTGCGATCCACCAAGAGTTCTTATGGCAGGGGGGAAAGGAGGGAGGGAATATCAAGGATTAGTGAAGATCGACAACACAGATGGAACGTTATGGTAAGATACAACTTCTTTATTTGATGTCAATTTTCACGTAATGCTTGACTGTGTGATAGAGTCCCAAGCTACCTGGATCTCGGGAGGTCTCATGGAAGAATATTCATGAGCGCCATCAAGCAGAATAATGCACATCCTCTACAGCTCAGGTCCAGTTTGTAATGTTTAATAAAGGTTTGAGGAGATGCCCATGTCACCGCAGCACAAATATCACCTAAATAAGCACTGGCATGAAAAACACTGCAGATGCTGCTATTGCTCTACTTGAATAGGCTCTTACAGGTCCTGGTGGGTGGAGCCCTTTCTGTTGTAAACAAAGGTTATACAGTCTCAAAGCTATTTAGCCAGAGTAACTTTAGATAATGGGCACCCTACAGTGGCTGAAGAAAAGGAAATAGCTGGTCAGATTTTCTGATTTCCTTTGTACTGTGAAGATAGAAACACAATTGTCTGTGTACATCCAGCAAGTGCAGACACTACTCCCCTTTATTGGAAAAGTTGGGAAAAAAAAGAGTAGGAGTTGTACAGTCTGATTGATATTTGACTTGGAAACAACCTTTGGTTAAAAGGAGGGGTTTGTGTGGAGGGAGACCATGTCCTTATGAAAGATTAGGTAAGGAGGTTTGCAGAATAAGCCTATATTTCGGACATTCTTCTGGCAGAAGTGATAGCTACCAAAAAAAAGGGTTTTCCAGGACAAAATTTTAAGTCACAACTTGCAGAAGGCTCAAAGGGGTGACAAACATGAGATTAAAGTACAATATTCAAATTCATGGTGCAGAGGGCACCTTATATGGAGGTCTGATCATTAAGGTTCCTTTCAAAAAGGCTTTGCAAAGTTTACGTGACATAAGAGATGAACCATTTAAACCAACATGGAAGTTAGATATTGCAGCAAGATGCACTCGAACAGCTCAAAGAGTGAAGCCAAAAAAATCTAAAACTTTATCAACAGGCACTGAATATGGGTCAAGATTAGAGTCTAGCGACCATTTAGTAAATTTTAGCCACTTATTATGGTCAATTTTTTTGCTGAAAATTTGTGGTGGGCCACAATGATGTGTTGGACCGGGGAGGTGAGAGAGGGATGCCGAGCAATCATGGAAACTGGAGAAGCCACACAGTGAGCTTGAGATGCTGAAGATTTGGATGAATCAGTCCCAGGTTGGACAATAGGTCTGGAGCTGGGTCCAGTATTCATAGTTTCCAAAGTAGATTAGGCCATAGGAAGGGAAACCAGACCTGCCAAGGCCAGAATGGGGCAATGAGGATTATCCTATTCTTCAACCTGTTGGCTTTCTTTAGAAACTGACATATTTGGGGGAATGGGAGGAAAGGCGTACAATAGACCGGGGGGGGTCAATCGTGGAGGAGACCATCCCTGGGTGATTCCCCCAGTGGGTGGATAAGGGCAAAGTAACCGTGCATTTGTTGCTCAGAGGGGATGCAAAGAGGTCGCAGCAAAGTTGGCCCCCAAGGTGGAATATCTTGTCCGCCACCACTAGACTGACAGACCACTTATAAGGCACAAGGATGGATCTGCTTAGTTTGTCCACAATCATGCTGGAGCTTCCCGGAATGTGCATTGCCACTAGAAACCAGTCAGAAAAAATTGCCCCCTGTTATACCCTGAGTGCTTCTCGACAGAGAGAGTAAGATCTGGTTCCCCCTTGCTTGTTGATGTACCAACTACCGAAATATTGTCTGTTTGAATTGCAATCATTCCCAAGGGGAGGGTTTCTTGAAATGTCTGCAACGCTAACAGCACTGCCCTCATCTCTAGAACATCAATATGCAAATTGGCCTCTAGCTAGGGCCAAGCTCCTTGGACTGTCTTTCCCAGATAATACCCCCCCCCCCAATCTGGGATTGGCCTAACAAAATTACTTTGGAACGGAGCCACCAACTCAGATCATCTTTGCAACGACTGGTGATTATAATCAGATGGGATGTTGGCTGATTCAAGAAGGACCACTGGGAAGGCAAAAGCCATTGGAAAACTTGCGTGACATCTGGCCAGGGGGACTAGAGTGATAAAGGCTGCCACTGACCTTAGAGTTTGTAGAATGAGTCTTGCTATTACTTTCTTGCTGCGAATGATCTGGCTGACTTGTGATCTGATCCTTTGAAGTCTTTCTAGGGGAACAGACACAATGCCAGTGACTGCATCAAGCATAGCTCCAAAGAATTCCAGCTGTTGGGATGGCTCTAAATGGGATTTTTTGTGGTTTATAGTGATTCCTAAGGTGGAACGTGGAACAAAGGAGAAGAGTATAATCTTGTGCCTGTACGAGTTGACACTTGGTGGGAGAAGAAAGGAACCAGTCGTCTAGATATGGAAACGCTCAGAAACCTAGCAGTCTGAGGTAAGCTGCTGCCACTGCTATGCATTTGATAGTGACTGGCTCCCAGCCAGAAGCTCAGAAATCTTCAGGACAGTTTGTCCATTTTTATATGGTAATACGCAGCCTGAAGATCAACTGAGCACATCCAATCATCTTTTTCCAAGAACTGAGACCATCTGGAATTTGGTTTGCTGAACTGATTTGTTCAACTGACTGAGATCCAAAATTAATCTCCAGTCCCGTTTTGACAGTAAAAAGAGTCATGAGTAAATCCTGGATCCTCTCCGGTCTGGTGGGTCTAGTTGGATGACTCTTTTGCGGAGCAATTTTTGAATTTCTAAGACTGTTGCATCTCTATGACTGGGTGGAACGTCCGGAGTTGTTCTTAGTCTTTTTGTTTCTCCTAAGAACGGAATGTTGTAACCTCTGGTTATAATCCTCTGCACCAATTCGTCTGCTGTTATGCTTAGCCAGGCAGATTGATGCAGGGATAATCACCCCCCCCCCCCGACTGCCTCCACTTGAAGGCAATTGGACCTCCTTTCAGGAGCGCTGATAGGAGTTACCAGGGACAGAGTCCCTGGAACATGATGCTGTGGGCCATTTCTGCCTCCTGAGTGGCATCTTCCATTATTACTCTCCCCTCTGCTCTGGGGGAAGCCATTGGCATGCGAGTTCTGGAAAGGTCCTTGGGACTTTTTGAACCATAGCCTCACATTTCTTTGGTTCCTGGAATAAGGCTGTTGAGGAGTGGAAAAGTGTAAGCCCGTGGCAGAAAGGGTCTTCCCATCTGGCCAGAGTCTCTTTAACCTTGGGACCAAATAGGGAAGTTCCATCAAATTAAGCATTGACGAAAGAAGACTTAAATGGCTCCGTGAAATTACTTAATCGCATCCAGGCATGTCTCCTGATGGCTACACCTGAGCCCGCTGCTCTTGTCCTTTCAGCAGCATGAGCAATTAGCCTCATGGATGAGTTGGAGATATACTCTAGGGTGGCGAGCTGAGAAGCCACTTTGTCTTGAACTCCTTCAGCTACTGCTCCCGAAAGAGTATCTCATAGTTTTTTTAATCCGATCTCTTTGAAGCCTCATAAAATGTGTCATGTAATTCAAGGACCAGAGAGCAAAGGTCGAAGCATATACGTGCTTTCCAAATCTATCCACAGTCCTAGATTCTTTGTTAGGAGGATGTATAGTAGGACTTTCATCAGCAAGTTCCTGCTTGGTGGCTGCCACAACCATCATAGCGTCTACCGGAATTCCTTTGGCCCAGTGTGGCTGATCCTGAGGTATACAAACGATACAGTCAGGTCTCCTTGGGACTGGCTCAATAGAGTCACGTAACTTCCAAGTCTGCTGAGTGATCAGCTTAACAAGATTGTCAGCGGGTGGAGAAATACAAGAGATAGAGGGCTGGGCACAAAAAGCTTCCAGATATACCAATTCCTCCAAGGAAGGCTAGAGGGTAGTCCAGCCACCCCTCTGTTTAAGAATTTCTAGGATGTCTACAAAAGAAATATCTTCCGGTGGTGATTTTGGGAAACCTTCACCCTTGTCGAAATCGGTATCTTCTGTGAAGGACTCTTCACAGCAGTCCAAGTGCTTCCTCTTGCACTTTCTCTTTGAAGGTACCTCTTCGGTGGGGTGTTCCAGAGACGTATCCAAAGATGACCTAACCAGTGTGTTTTGATCCTGAGACTTTTGTGACTACTGTCCCAGGTAAGAGACTGATGGAAACTCTGGTCGAGGGGATGGACAAAATGTTTTGTCAGACAAGGAAGGCATATACTGTTTGCCCACAGTGGACAAGGCCCGCTCCATGACCTGGAAGGCAGCCCCCCACCAGTAGAGGGATGGGAGCTCGGAACTGAAATAGACTCCTTCGGAAATGAGATCCCACCCCGCACAGAGCAGGCCACCTTCGAAGCCAGAGTTGAGCTTCCATATGCTTAAGCACCAAAGAGTATGGAAGGCTCCAAATGTATAGAAGTTGAACCCTGCCCCTCGGAACCGGCAATGAAGCCTCAACCATGAGAGGTCTCCGGGTCTGACAAACCTGAAGAACTCAGGGTAGATATCGGTACATGAGAAGGAGCTCTGACACGCACCAAAACGGTCGAAGCCAAGAAGGTCGGTACCAGGGACTCTGAAAACTCAGCTGGAGTTGAAGGAGAAGTAAGCAGTGGTGTGGAAGAAGGTAAGACTCCAGAGTTAACATTGCTAGGAGCTGTGAAAGGAGGTAATCCCCTCGCCATGAGGAGCTGATCCACCAGTCTCACAATATCAGATTTGGTCAAGCTCTTGGTGGATAAAACTGAGGACGCTGACAGAGATTTTGGTGGACGTTTCTCCAAAAAAGGACTGGGAGGACTGTCTAGGATCTACTAAGGGGGAATATGTGGTAAAATTAAAAAAGTGACGGGTCTTTTGGTTCCATATGCTTGATTGGTACCATGGGGAAGTGTCTTTAATTGACATTGGTATTGATGTAGTTTGTAGTGAAACAAGTACCGAAGGCACTGTCGCCAAAGAAATTGGCCCACCGGTTCCCAAGGAGGCTGCTGGCACTATAGGAGTCTTGGTAATTTTGCTTGGCAGTTCCAAAGAGCGTGTCGGAACTGACTGTTTCTTTGGTTTAGAAATGGAGGAAGACTAAGACAAACTGGCTTCAGTTTTCGAACCACATAAGGCCTTGTCAAACCAGATAAGGCCCTGTCAAAGTCTGATTTAAGTAAACCTTTCAAAATTAATTTGTTTTTACAGTCAGAGTTCTGTGACTAAAACTGTGACAGACTGCACATTCCTCTTGTAGATGGACTACACCACAGCAACAGACACAAGTGTGTTTCCTTCTGAATCTGGCATCTTCCTTTTGCATTTTTGGCACCTCCTAAAACCAGAAGTGCCTTTGTCTGCCATTACCAAAAAACAAAGACCACAATAAAGACACACAGGTTCATAGATTAATACTAAACTAACTGCCTTTGTGAGACATTTTAAGCCTAGCCAATTATCCCTTGTGAGACTCAAACCCTGCACCTTGTGTTTGTAAGGCAAACACCTTAACCATTAGGCCACCCTCCCAAAACCATTACTCACAGAACCAATCATAGTAAGAAGGTAAGAAGTCAAAAAGGAAAGGGCTTTTTTTTTTTTTTTAAACTAAGTAAAGGGAAAATGCAAGAAGATATGAAATACCAACAATGTTATTTACGAATACTCGAAGGTAAAAGGAAGGAAAGTACCAATGATGGTACTTGAGAAAACTACCTAACAGGAAATCAGAGAAAAAATACATGTATGCACAAACTAAACTATCAAAAGGTGGAGCGGTTAGTACAGATATAAGGAATGATAGACAGAACATAAGAGAATAGTAGATCTAACCTTGAGGTTTTTTGACAATTAGCTATCGCTTGAGAGCTGAGAGAGACTGTGTCTGGCACTATGAAGCAGCAAACAAGATCTGGGGTGATTTGTTGATGAGCATTGTGGGTAGAGCTTAGCACAAGAGTTTTTAGAAAGCACGAGCTGGAATATCAGCAGAGTCGGTTCCGAGGACTGGAACAGAACCCACAGTCAAGGATAACATGAAGACTGACAACATCAGATGAAATGTTTTGTGTCTGAAAAATAAATGCTGAAATGCCTCACTTCAAAGCACTTCAGTTTTCATACTCCAATGCATTTTTTCTGGTTTGCAAACTCCAGTTTGCTATCAGAAGATGACTATGAGTTGTGATATGAATTTTGAAATTACTGTTTCTTCACTGTACACCTCACTGCTTTCAGACCTAGACTTTGGAATTCGGCCGACCGAGGACCCGCCTGACGGCAGGAGAACCCATCTGTTATGACTGCAGCTGTATGCACGATGAACATCAGTAAACATTGAAATAAGGAGCTGTTCTCCACTACACTGAATGTTAATGTTTTATGAAGGAATTGTGTATAGTGATACTGTGAAGGAATTGTGTACACTGTTAGCCACTGCCTGTATAGATTTTTTGCATGTTTTTTTCAATGTATGCATGGGATTTCTCCAGGTTCTCTAGTCTTCTCTCTCCTTTTACAACATGCTGCGTGATTAGCTACTCAAAATTATCTACAGATATTCCATTTCATTTTGTCTTAGTATAAAGAATATGTAAAAACTGTCATACATAAATCGGGTTGTTCTGTGTTTCCTCACATAGCAGTTCCACTGGGTTTTGTGTTTCCTCACAAAGCAGTTCCATGGAAAACACAGGCTCTTATCCTGAGTGAAAGCAGGGATAGCTCCAGACCACGGAACACTGTTACTGGCACTTTCGCTTTTCTTCAATGTTATGCAACCATGGAGTTGGGATATGCAAGCTCAGGGGGTGAGGAAGATTGTCAGTGAAGTGGACAGTGCAAGGATGCCTTGCTGTCATTAAAAAAGCCAAAAAAATTATTATGATGTGTGTCAAGAGGTTGAATGCCATTTTAATGTTATTGGGTGTGATTGCTGAAGTACTTTCTTGCAGAGTGGAAGCCCAAACTTGAATATTACCACATTGTGAAACTTCTCTAGTAAATTACCTGTTGAGATTCACAGATTTTCTATAACATACTAGCATAGAAATATCTCAGTGTGTAATAAACAGCTGAGCATAACAAATACAAGATTCTATAGCTGATTTTACCTCCTATTTACAACATTGCTTTCCCTTGGCTCTACCACATTTAGGCATAACCCAGACTCATCCCTTTTGTTGTGTAATGGTCTTTTCTTTCCAGTGAGGAAAAATCACGAACCTGGCCAACAATGATCAAGAGGAAGACAGTACATATGTCCATTATACTGCAGGTGAATCTACCTCCAACATGCTACATTATGTAATCACAAGTGGGCATGTAATAGGCATTAAGAGAGGCACATCCAGCTTTCTTTTTGCCCCGTTCATCATGCTGTATCAGCAAATGCTGCCAACAGTGACAACCAGTATCCACCAGAAGCTGTGACACAGATAGACCCACAACACATTCCCCAACCATGACAGCCGAGCAGGCAGAGCTTTACCTTTTCACTACAATCTCATACTAGTACACAGGCCATAAACAGAACCTGGAAGTAACGGTTAAGATTCATTACACTGTGTAAACAGCCAACAACAATAGTTCACAGGTTAAACTAGGAATATGCTAAGACCACTAAACCATCAGTGTGGTACAGTACATATTTCTGACAAGTTCTCAACTAATCATTACAGTGTTCCAAAGCAGAGATTAAAGATTTGTTGATAAATAAATGTTTTAATAAAAGTATTGGCTCGTGGCCTTTCTAACCTGTACCTCTGGATGTACGAGATACAAGAAGCAAAAGGCTTTATCAAAAAAAAAAAAGAATAACTTCAAGACTTTCTGTGACGCATTTATATTAAATCTTTACTTACTTTTTTAGTAGAAAATCTCATAATGCAAGTTTTAATTTGTCTTATGTTTCTCTACCATTTTTACATGTCTTACAGCTTAAATCAGTAGTATATTCCTTCGCTCTTACTGTCCCTTGAGACTTCACCTGCTATTTTCAGTTCCTCTTCTACATTCAGTCTAGCACACTTGTAACGGAAGCAAAAAACAGGCATATTACCTTGAATCGGTGATCTTCATTTGACATGGCTGGAACTGTACTATTGGCACAGTGTCAAGAGACACATGAGCTATATTGGGTTATTTTCATGATCTGGTACAGAGACTTTTTCAGTCTCCTGCAAGGATCGACTTGAGGGTACTGTCTTATTTTCAAATATTGCTTGCATAAACAGTTTGTAGCTCATTCAGATATTCACATTCAACAAACACTGAACCATACTTCAATCATCTGTACCCGTTGTATCTTGCTCTCTCTCCTTCCACAGCTCTGAATATGATGAGAAAGACACAGTAATGAAAGGTATGTCCTTAACATAACGATAAATAAGTGTTGTCTGTTTCCGTCCAGTTCAGTCTGTGGGTTATCAGATCTGAGGCCCACCATTTCAAAAACTTTAACTGTGGGCTGTCCACTACACGTAACACCTTGCTCAGCATATCTACTTCAAATTGAGTTCACCCCCATACAGATATAAAACATGAGAGAAACAGAAACTCTAGGATCTTAATACATGACTCCAAGAAAGAAATGGGAACACTCTGCAGCTCAGTCACCCATTGCCTTGGCTCAAAAAACCTGAAGGAGAGTGAGAGGAGGCAGGGATGGTTGAACCAGGCAGAAAAAGGCAACGCAGATCTATCATTATTTAAGTAAATAACTTTGCATCTGATGTTGTCTTTTCCATCTAGCTTGAACCTGTGGGACACAGTCCCCAGGCATGTATCATTCCACGGATGCCCTAGAAGAGAACATTCTGCAGAATGGTGGAAGCAAATGTGGCCATGGACCTTGACTGTACATTTGATTTGTAATGGGACATAAGTGTGTGACTACTAGCTCTAGTAGCAGCAGCACAAATATCATGTACAGAAGATCTGGAGAAAAAGGCGTAGAAGTAGCCACTGTTCTAGCAGAGTGACTTTTGGTTTTGATGATACAGACTTTCCTTTCAAATTATTGATGAAGAAAATGCAGACACCATTTGGAAAGGTTTTTTTCTGACAATGGTTTTTCCAGTCTGGTGTTAGAAAAGGAGACAAAAAGTTGTTCTGACTTCCTGAAGGCTTTGGTTCAATCCAGATAAAATCTCAGTTGTCTATAACATCTAAACACTACAGTAAATATTTCCTTCTATTACTGAAGCTTGGAAAAAATACAGGTAAGTGGAAAAGTTGATTCAAGGCAGACTCTGAAGCCATCTTGGGCAAGAAAGAGGGGTCACTCCTAAGGGAAACCCTATCCCTATGGAAAATCAAATAAAAGGTACCAAGGACAAAGTTTGCAGCTCTGAAACTAGTCTAGCAAATGTTAACAGCTACCAGGCAAATGGCTTTCCAAGATGCAACTTCAAGGAAACAGTGGCTGAAAGCTCAAATGGAGAACTACATAACAAAAAGCATGAATGGTAAATCCCAAGGAGGAACAGGATCCCAAATGGGAGGTTGCAATAAAAATGTACTTCTCAAGAAAGCCTTTGGAATCTTCAAGCAGCTACTGAACTATTTGGAAATTGGAAATAGCTGTCAGTTGAACCTAATAGTGAAATAGCTCAACCCATATTGAAAAAATAGCAAGAAATTCCAGAATAGAATCCAGAGGAGCTGAAAAGGGATCCGAGCCCTTCGATGAAGTCCAAATTGCAAAACATCTCCACTTGCTAGCATAGATTTTCTATTGGGAAAGTTTCGGAGAAAAGGCTAAAATACTGAAACTCTGTCAGATAGCTTGGAATCTCTGGTGGTCATGGGACTGGAGGAACCATGTAATCAGTTTGAGGGTATAAAGATTATGTGAGGCAATTCCCCACTGGATAAGAGCTCAAACCCAGAATGCAGTCAAGGGCCCATACAGGGAACCAAAGGTGAGGCCACAGGAAATGGAACATGACTTGTTGTGATACAATGTGTTATTTAAGACCACTGAGTTCTAAAGTCCCCAGTGGCATTCTCATATCATACCTCACCAGGGACACCAGGCAAATAGATGCTGGCATGTGACCCAAAGGCCTCAGTATGGTGGAGACCAGAGGCTTGTGAAAGTACAGCAGAAGAGTCTCCTCTACATAAAGGGAGCTGACCCTGTGTAACTGGAAATCTTGCTGTCTGAGACACCATACCCAAATGGCATACTATGAACTCCAACAGTTGAATGAGCTGTAAACTGGATTTCTAGTAGTTCACAGTGATTCCTAATGACAGGAACAACTGGAGTAAGGAGTTCTGAGCCATGACTAATGATGCCCTCATGGAGGCAATGAGGAGTCAATCATCCAAGTATGGAAAAACCTGGAAACCTGTGCAGTTTAAGCCATGTTGCTACAAATGTCATGCACTTGGTAAACACCCAAATAGCAGTGGAGAGATCAAAGGGCAGAGCTCAGAATGGATAATCATTGGCTCCTGGCTGAAAAGGCAGATATCTCTTGGACTGCCTCACAATCTTTACATGATGGTAGACATCTTTGACATCTATCAAGCACAACCAGTCATCCTTCCGCAATACAGACAGAATGGACTACACCAAGACCATCTGGAACAAACAAAAGTTCAGTTTACTCAAATCCAAAATTGGTCACAGGTCCTTATTGTTTTTTTGGAACCAAAAAGAATCTGGAATAGACCATAGATCCTCATTGGCCTGGTGGGACCTCTTGGATGACTCGATTTGTCACCAGCTTGTGAATCTTGACTGCTGCTTTTTTTCCTTGACGGGGTGGAATGTCTGGGAGAGACTTGGCATTTTCACTTGGAAATAAAAAATGGAATTGTATAGCTTCTGGATATGACTCTCAACACCCACCCATCTGAAGTGATGGAATCTCAAACTTTTGGGTGGACAGCCAAGTGACCCCCTGACTGCCTCTAGAGTATGACAGTCAGGCAACTCTTCAGTTATGCTGAAAGGGCCTTGCAGAAAAAGCTGCATGGAAGCCCGGGTTCTGTGGACCACCTCTGCTGTGTGGGCGGCAACGGTTCTTGTTGCCCCACTCCCAAGAAAAGCATTCTCACCAGGGGCATCATGAAAAGAAAAAACTGCTGTGACTTCCAGAAATAGCGATGTCCGCCCCCCCCCCCCTTCTGGTTCCTAGAGAAGGCCACTGAGGGGTGGCAAAGCACACTTTGACAGCAGACAGTGTCTTCCATCTTGTTCATTCCTGGCTAATGTGTCCTTGATTTTTGGGCCAAGAGAAAGGAATGAAACATCAAAAGGGGGTTTGACAAAGGATGCCTTAAAGCAATGTGCAAGATTACATAATCTCATCCAAGTGTGCCAGCACATTGCATGTCTTTGTTTGTCGGTACCAGCATTGCCATCAGCCGTGTTGGAGAGCAGGTGCATAGATGCATTGGAAATAGACTGCATACATAGTCGACAAGTGCATCTCCAGAGTCTTTGGTGTCTGTTGTGCCTTCACTACTTTTGACACTTCAGAGACTATGACACTCTGAAGTCTTTTCAAATGAGCCAAATAGTTTAATGCTCTCAATGCGAAAGTTGATGATGCAGAGGTGCACTTTCTTAAAAGATCCAGTGCCCTACGCTCCCCCTGCTTGGGAGAGGTACTAAAGAATTTTCCTCTGAAATGTCCTTTTAGGTGGCTGCCACTGCTACCATGATGGCATCAACAGCAAGTCCCTTACCCCAATGTGAATGGTCCCTAAGGGGAAACAAGATCTTATCAGGTTTTCTCAGAATAGGTTCCACCATATCTGGCTCCCCCCATGCACTCTAGAACACCAGGATGACAAGCATGTCCAGAGGAGGAACCACCAAGGCCATGGATGGGCCCACACCAAAGGCCTCCAAAAATAGTGCCTCCTTCAAAGAGGGAGCTTCAGCAGTCCAGCCCCAACTCTGAAGGAGAATTTCCATAAGATCACCAAAAGAGGTGTCTTCACGGGGGGGGGGGCACTTTGGGGATCCCTTCCTCTAAGTCAGTATCCTCCATAAGAGATTCATGCATGGAATCTTAGTGCTTCTTCTAGCAACAACTCTTACCATGACTCTCCTGAACCGTAGAATGTGAAGTAAGGGAAGACTCAGAAACCTGATGAGTAGGTCCTTACCCTGGTAGTCTGACCCACATTCTTGGCTCTGACATGCACCTGGCTCTGTAACGGTCAAGAACACCAAGATAGGGGTTGGTGCTTGAAGAGCCAAGCTGTTAAAACTGACCTTGATGGTGGAAAGATGGCATGATCTATGAGCCCCACAGCTGAAAGGCCCAAGGGAAGAAAAGCAATGGACAGATGCAAACTCTCAGGTACTGGAATTGAGGCAGTGAGACAAGCACTAGCTAAAAATGGGCCTGCGAAAAGGACCACATCAGTTGCTCCA
Organism: Protopterus annectens; assembly: GCF_019279795.1. NCBI lineage: Eukaryota > Metazoa > Chordata > Ceratodontiformes > Protopteridae > Protopterus > Protopterus annectens. Next base: position 627,268,433 of record NC_056735.1, on the reverse strand, counting down.
AATCACAAGGTCCAGGACTCCAAAATGAGTAAGCAGGCCAGGCTGACAATGCTACTTTCAAGTGCTCTGAAGTCTGTCAGCCAGCAGTTGGATATGATGATTCGATCTGAACCAATGAAGTCCAGATCAGAGGTGGAGAAAGACAGGATTTGGCTGAAAACTCCCTTGGGGTAACAGGAGAAAGAGGAATGGACCTTAACTGACCCCTCAACCAAGAAGGGACTATGGACACAAAGCTGAAGACACGGATTACCCAGAAACCAGCACTTTGGGGGATGAAAGCAGAGAAGACGGAACTGACCCTGGCTCTGAAGTAGACATGCAGCCAAAGTTCTGAGAATCTTCCTGATCAGAATGAAGGAGACCCAGTCATTTAAAATCCCCCTTTTTCCTTCTGCTGATTCTTGAGGTCTTTCAAACTCCACTTACTACGACTTAGCTCACTGTTGTCAGGCTTATTTGAGGAAGAAGCAGTGGAAGCAGAGGGCAACAAGCTCTTCAACATTAACTTGGCCCGGTGCTTGTTCAGGTACCAAAACCAGTACAAATAGTGCACTCAGTGTCTAAGTGCAAGGTGCAGAGGCAATAAACGCACAGATCATGCACATCCAGTGAAGGCAATTTGGGGACAAATGCCACACACTTTTTGAAACCCTTCTCTTATCCATCACAACAGAAGGGGAAGCAAAAACTGTCAAGCCATGTGAATCAAACTTTATACCGCAAGAATAAGAATTTACAGAATTAGCTCAATATAAATATACAGATATAAAAAAGGGCATATATATATATATATATATATATATATATATATATATATATATATATATATATATATATATATATATACATACATACATACATACATACACACACACACACACACACACACACACACACAAAAAGATTATACTTACCTTCCTACAGAGTACACTACTAAAACTTTTTTCCTGATGGGAAGAAAGGCAACATAGATGAAAAACTCTACAGGCTTACAGCTACCTATAGCAAACAAACCTAACACTAACTAATCCACTAAACATAGAAGACAAGGTAGGGAAAGTAAACAGATTAAGACAAAGCTGTTACCAAAAATAAAGGATACAGCTAATCTGATGATGGAATGCACAACTGTGTTGCTGTCACTGGAGGCAGAAAACAAGATATGCGGTAGACAAGAGACAGCAAGATATTATGGGTAGAAGAGGTGGAGCTCCACATTTAAAGTCTTTTAGAAATGGCCAGCCTCAGATACAATAAACCACAAGCTGAAGCTGTACAGAAAAGACAGCATGCTTCAATCTCCTTTTCAAATCAATGTTAACTCATTCCCTCCAGTACAGCTGTTTTGAGTGTGCACCTTTAACTCCCAGTAGGAGTGGCTTGAGCCTTTAAAAAGAAAGAGTTGTGTACTTACCATAACTTGGAATCTGTGCTATCCACTGTCATTATTCATCACAGATGAGTCTTAAATCTGACCTCTGATAAGAGCTTGCAGTACAAGCGACAGCTCCTGAGCTCAAGCTCCTCCCCTCCCAAAATTCCCTGCTACCCATAATCCTCAGATCAAGTTTGCAAGACAGAAACAAGGACAGTGAAACTGTCCACAATAAGGAAAGTACAGTTGTGTACCTACCATAAATGTAGATGTTCGAGTGTATTCACTGTTGCAGTGATTATTCGGGTTATCCTGCAGGCAGGCTACCCTCAGTTGGCCAGAATTCCAAAGTCTAGGTCCGGCGTCGGTTGCTGTCACCTCTTCCCTGACGTCAGTGCGCCAGGGGTATAAAAGATGCTGCCAACACCATTTTCTTCAGTTTTTCTTGGTCCAGATGTCAGGTGCCCCCAAACTGGTAGGCTGAAAAATATGCCAATAAAAATGCATGCACAAAAATAACATTTCCTTTATCTACAAGCAAATACACCAAATAGGTTGTATAGGGTAGAGAAGTGCAGATATGTCCCAGCAAAGAAAAGGGGGATGTTGGGTGGGTAACCTGGACTGCAACAGTGAATATACTCTTAACATCTACATTTATGGCAGGTACACAACTGTACTATGTTCACCGTGTTTCACTGTTGCAGTCATTACTCTTGGGTTGAATCCCAAGGCTGAGGATGGATGGCTAGGCTAAATAAGATTAGGAGAGGCTATGAGGCCCTGCAGAACTGCAGTGGCAAAGCCTGCGAGTGGAAGTAAGTGGTAGTGCTTTGTGTAAGTGTGCAATGAACTCCAAGCTGCAGCCTCTAAGATATCTTTGGTTGGTACTCTTCTGAGGAAGGCTGCTGAAGTGGCTGCTGCTCTGGTGGAATGAGGCCTCATGCCCTTAGGCACTGATTTGCCATGTTGAAAATAGCAGAAACGAATGCAATGGCCTATCCATTTAGAAATGGTCTGTTTTGAGATAGGCTTTCCTTGTGATCCTGCAGCATACGACACTAAAAGTTGCACAGTCTTTCTGAAAGCTTTAGTTCTGTCCAAGTAGAAGCGTAACTGCCTGTGTATGTCCAAAGAATGCAGAATTTTTTCACCCTTGTTCTGTGGATAAAAGGTAGGCAAGTGAATGGTTTGGTTGAGGGCCACACTGGTTACCACCTTAGGCATAAATGTAGGGTTTGTCCTCAGAGAAACCCTGTCTGGATGAAAAATGATAAAAGGTTCCACAGCCATGAATGCTTGCAACTCAGAGACTAGCCTTGCAGAGGTTATTCCTAGAAGCAGAGCTGTTTTCCAGGATAAGAATTTTTTATCTGCTGTTGATGCTGGCTCGAAAGGAGGCAGTGTGAGTTTTTCCAAAACATAACTGAGGCCCCAGGCCGGAACTGGTGCTCTCCCTGGAGGCCTAATGTTTTTGGCCCTTCTGAGGTACTGCCTTATTAAAGGATGAGAAAAAATAGGTGGTTCCGTATTGTAATGGGCTGAAACGGCAGAGGCATGAATCTTAATTGATGAGAAAGAAAGCCTTTGTTCAGCATCTCAGTTAGGTATTGTAAAATCTGAGGGATATTTGGTACACACGTGTCAATGCCTTGTTCCTGGTTCCAAGCACAGAATCTCTTCTATTTTTCTGCATAAGATTTTCTGGTACTGGGGCTCCTGGCCTCCAAGATAACATCCATAACAGCTTTTGAAAGAGGAGTGTTCTGAATGGCTACATTATCTGCCATGCTGCCAGATTTAATGTCCTGAGTTGGCTGTGTAGGATCTGATTGTTTTGTTGGGTCAGCAAGTGAGAAGTTTGAGGCAATATCCATGCTGGACCTTGAGACAAGCACTTTAGGATTGGGTACCAGTGCTGGCATGGCCAGTCTGGTGCAATCAGTATCATTTTTGGCTTCTCTTGTCTGACCTTTAGGAGTACCCTGGGAAGGAGAGGCAGTGGAGGAAAGGCATATACTGTTAGATTTTTCCAGCTGAAGGATAGGGCGGCCACTTTCCATGCTTGCTTGTGATGCATCCTTGAGCAAAATCTCTGCAATTGGCAGTTGTGAGGGGAGACAAATAGATCTATGTCTGGGCATCCCCATTTCCTTATTATCATACTGAAGACTTGTGGATCCAGTTTCCATTCGTGGGGATCCATGAGGTTTCTGCTTAGTTCGTCTGCCAGAGTATTTGTCTTTCCTGGCAGGAATTGTGCTTGCAGGTGAACTGGAAAAGCCAATGCTGTGTCCCATAAAGTCATTGCTTGTCTGCAGAGGGGGTAGGAATGTGTACCTCCCTGCTTGTTTATGTACCACATGACCGTAGTATTGTCTGCCTTTATCAGTAGCTGTCCTGGATGAAGCAGGTCCTTGAAAGTGTCAGGGCATTTTGAACAGCTAGTATCTCTTTTTGATTGATGTGAAGATGCATCTGGTTGGCAGACCATGTGCCCTGAATACATTTTCCTGCCATATGGGCCCCCCCAAGCATAATCTGATGCATCCATTGTCAGTGTCTGTCTGGCTGTGGGGAGACTGAATGGCAGACCCTTGTTGTGGTGACAGGCTTCTGCCCACCATCAAAACTCCTGTTGCAGGCAGAGAATGAGTGCAATTACTGTCTCCAGGCTGTGGCAATGCTGAGTCCAAACACTTTTTAGATACCATTGTAGTTTCCTCATATGCAGTCTGGCATATGGAATTAGTAGAATGCAGGATGCCATGAAACCCAAGGCCTGCAGTATTTTCCTTGCAGATAAGTGGGTTTTTGTTGCCAATTTCTTGAAGTAAGAAGTCAGTTGCTTTTGTTTGTCTGGCGTGAGATAAGCCATCTGGGCAGTTGTATTTAAGCTTGCACCCAGGAATATTCTCTCTTGAGAGGGCACTAGTTTTGATTTATTTTCGTTTACAGTGTACCCTAGGCCAATTAGTAATCTTTTTACAAACGCCAGATGCTTTAGAAGAATGTCTTTGTTCTCTCCTTGAATTAGGCAGTCGTCCAAGTAGGGATATATTTGAATTCCTCTTTGTCTGCAAAACGCAATTACTGGTGGCAGGCATTTTGTGAAGACCCTGGGCGCAGTAGATAAGCCAAAGGGCAGTGCAGAAAATTGGTAATGCATTGAACCAGCTATGAATCTGAGATATGTTCTGCAAGATTGTCTGATTGGGACATGCAGGTATGCCTCTTTTAGGTCCAAAGTTACGAGCCGAGCCAAGCCTTCGTGCCCAGCATGGGAAGTAGCTGCTGGAGAGTCAACATCTTGAATTTTGGAACTTGCAGAAACGTATTTAGTATAGACAGGTCCGGTATTGGTCTCCAGGTCTTGTCCTTTATGGGTACTAGGAAATGTCTGGAGTAAAATCCTTGCACCTGCTCTTGTTGTGGTACTTGCTGAATGGCCCTCATGTCCATGAGTGCTGCAATTTGTTTTTGTGCCTCTGCCCATTGATTGTGTGGCAGGTCTAGCATACCTTTTGACCTTGGTAGAGTGTGAAAATGGAACCTGTAGCCTTGGGACACTATGTTCAGGACCCATTTGTCTTGGGTAACCATTTGCCAATTTAATGAAAAAGTGCTAGTTTCCCCCTAAGGGGGCTGCCAAAAGAAAAGTGCTTGGATCTGGCAGAGGAAAGTCATTGTGACTGTCTCCTGTAAGGTTGTGATTTGTCTTCTCTGCTTTTGGAGGTAGGAGCACCCCATTGTTTAGGCCTGTATGAGCCTTGGGGCTGAGCTCTGCCTCTGGGATGCCTGTATCTGCCTCTTTGTGGTCTGTCTGACACTGGAAAGGACCAATTTTTAGAAGGCCAGTTCCTGCTAAACCTGGGTGGCTATACCTGTAAGAAATCCTTGACTGTCTGCATGGATTTTGCTTTATCCTCCATTTTTTTCAACACCTCTTCTGCTTTAGTACCAAACAAAGTATCACGCTGTAATGGTGCATCTAATAATTTTGCTTTAACATGATCAGGCAGATTCTGTTCCTTTAACCAAGCCTGCCTTCTAATAACAGAACTGTAACAGCGGCCCTGCAAGAGGCTTCCAGTGAATCATAACCACATTGTAAAGTATGCTTTCCCACTTGTTCAGCTGCATGCAATAAATTCTGCAATTCCTTGTTCTCTGAACATTCAGTATTTGTCAACAATTTCTGTTTAAGCAGTGACATTAAATATTACTGATATTTAAGCATATGAAACTGACAATTTAAAGCTCTCACAGCCAAGGTAGCAGAAGTGTAGACTCCCCCCCCCCCCCATCTGTCTAGAGCCCTAGAATCCCTATCAGAGGGGACAGGGTTTTTTGCAGTGGAAGCTTTAACCCCTTTGGGACCCTGAGATATAGTTTCTGGGTCAGCTATGGGTTTTTTATATAGGAATTTATGAGAATCCGGGACCCTGTAGTATCTGTCTGGCTTAGCAGGGGGTAAAGAGTCCTGGGACAGGCCGGACTCTGAAAAATACATCATCTACAATGTCTAGAACAGGTGGAATAGCAAGGGGTCTGTGCTGAGGAAGCAGCAGAAAGTCTCTGAGCCTTTTCTTAGATTCAGAATAATCTTGGCTCTCCCAGTGGAAATGCTCCCTCATGGTATGCAGGGTTTCCCCAAAAGAATAATCCTCAGGAGGAGAGGCTGAAGGAATGGATTCTTCAGCATCAGAATCCTCATAGGGAAGCATGGAATAATCCTGTTCAGAAGAGGAATCAGAGGAAATAGAAACCTGATCAGAAGAATCATACTCTGTCTCTTGCCTAGGCCTCTTATCAGGAGGGGGATGGGAGCCCCTGATCAAAGTAATTAGGTCTTCGGCCATTTTGAGCATCTGTTTTTTAGGCATGGAAGTCTGAGTAGGAGAATGCTGTACTTGTTTCTTTGTCTTTAGAGCTGCTTTAGTCTTTGAAGCTGAAGATGGCTTAATATATAGTTGTACAGGTCTGAAGACACCCTCAGAAGCCGATGCCTGCGCAGCGGCTTCAGACCTGTCTGAGGGAATGATTTCCGAGTGTCCAATACCTTGAGTATCCAGAGGCCCAGTCAGCTCCATGTTGGAGTCAGAAGCGGCCTGTGGCTCTGAGGTAGCGGGCGCCAGGGGCTGCGAAAGCGCCTCACTGAGAACCGGCAAACCAGCAACTGGCCTAGCAGAGGCCTCGTCGTCAGTTTTGGACCTCGGATGCCTATCCCTTTTCCTTGTCCTTGTGTTTTTTGTAAACTCCGGCTGTCGACTGTTCCGACGGCATTATATAATTAAATCTTCGGCCAAAGTAATGAAATGCAAAATCGAACAGACGCTTAATAGTGCGTTGGTTAAATCTAGCACAAAACAGACAGCTAGCAACGTTGTGATCAGGGCCTAGGCAAGGGATACAGTAAGAGTGAAAATCCTTATGAGGTATTTGCTTCCCACAAGTAATACAATTGTTAACTTTTTCTGACATCGGTCTGGAGCATGAAAAATGTTTCCCCAATGGGGTACTTAGCTTTAATGAAGACTTCGGTTCTGAAATTCGGATTTGAAAATCTCAGGAGTCGGCCGACCGGCACTTGCGAACTGCTTTTGCTTTGGGCACCGCGCGGCAAGAAAGACTAAAGAAAATGGCGTCAGCTGCATCTTTTATACCCCTGGCACACTGACATCAGGGAAGAGGCGACAGCAACCGACACCGGACCTAGACTTTGGAATTCTGGCCGACTGAGGGTAGCCTGCAAGCAGGATAATCCAAGAGTAATGACTGCAACAGTGAAACACGATGAACATAAGGAATACTAAAACACCATTACTCCATGACTCCCAAGTCACCAGAAGGGGGGGGTTTGGAGGGTGGGAACATGATGAATAATGACACTGGACAGCACATATTCCAAGTTATGGTAAGTACATAATTATCTGATGCTCTCCGTGTCATTATTGATCACAGATGGGTCAAAGTCCCAAGCTATCCACAACCCTGTGAGGTCTCAAGGAAGGACATACCGGAGCACAGAAGAACCAAAGGAAGCTCTACCCCTGGACACCAACTCCAGTTTGTAATGTGTTACAAAGTTATGGGGATTTCACCAAGTAGTAGCAGTACAAATGTCATCCAAGGAAGTCCTTGCCCAGAAGACCAAAGAGGTGGCCATCAACCTGGTGGAATGGGCTTTAACTGGCCTGGGAAGTTCAATATGATGGCTTTCATAAATGTAAACTATACAACATGTGATCCAATGAGAAACAGAAACCTTGGAAATGGCCTGACCTTTCCTGGCCTAAGAGAATGCCAAGAAAAGTTGTTCTGATTTTCGAAAATTTTCAGTTCTCTTCAAACAGAAATGTAGCCGGCTATGCATATCCACACAACGCAGTTTGCACTATGGGTTCTTCGAAAAACTGGGAAAGAAAATAAGTAGTTGAATTGACTGATTAAGATTAGACTCTGAGGCTATTTTAGAAATTAATGAAGGACTGGCTCTGAGAGATACAGTATCCTTGTGAAAAACCATGAAGAGGGCTTTGATGCAAAGAGCCTGCAATTCAGAAACCCTCTTGACCAAGGTAACAGCCACCAAAAATGCTATCTTACAAGACAGAAACTTGATATCACACTTAGCCAAAGGCTCAAAGGGAGGTTGTGTCAGGGACTGCAGCACCAAAGTAAGATCCCAAGGAGAAGAAGGATCTTTAAAAGGAGGCCTGAGCAAAAAAAACTCCCTTAAGAAAGGCCTTGTACAGCCTAGAAGAACACATGGGGCTTTCACTTAAGTGGAAGTTGGATACAACTGCCAACTGAAGTTTAATTGTTGAGAAGCTAGACCCTTGTTGAAACAGAGAGGAAAGGAACAACAAAATGTCAGGACTAGAAGCTGAGAATGGATCTATGTCAGATAAACCTTTTTGTAGAAGGCTTTTGGGAGGCTAAGACGATGTCCTTCACAGGAAAAGGCAGTTTAAGCTGGCTGACAATCACTGGAACTGGAGGTACCAAGCTGTTAGCCAAAGGGACTGAAGATTGGGAAGAGAAAGCCCATAGAGATGGGAAACAAGCTCCTGGGTTGGATCTAATATCAAAGGTGGATATTTCAGATGAGACCAAAGGAGGGAGAACCATGTCTGACGAGGTCAGAAGGGGGTAATGAGGAGATGAGATGAGTCTTCAGGCAATGCGCTTTCTGTAAGACATTGGGAATGAGGGGAGTTGGAGGACAGGCATATAGAAGACCTGGCGGCCAATTGTAGACCAGAGGTTCCCTGGGAGACTCCCCCAGTGGGGAGATCAGGGCAAAGTATTTGCTGCATTTGTGACTGATCGGGGAGGCAAACAGACTGCAGCAAGGGAGACCCCAACAATCGAAAATATGACTGACTGGAATCACTAGGAATATACATTGCAAGAAGAAAGCGCCTGGAGGAAATCACCCATTCCCAGACCCTCTTGGCCCCTCTGCACAGAGGATACAATCATGTTCCAAGTTTGTTGCTATACCAGATTACCAGTATGTCGTCTGTCTGAAATGCCACAGTCCAGAGAGGGTTGTGGTCCTGGAAGGCTTGTAATGAGAGGAAGACCGCTCTCATATCTAGAAAATTGATGTGCAACTTGGTCTTCAATGGGAACCACGTGCCTTGGTCCTTCCCTGAAAATGCCCCACCCCAACAGGGAGGCGTCTGTGGTCACCGTGGCCTGGGGAAGACAAAAGGGTCCCCCTACCAGAAGGTCTTTGGACTGGAGCCACCATGCTAAGTGACACCGGTAGACCTGAGAGACTCTGTCATGGACAAAGGTTCATACTAGGCTATCTGCCTTAGGGCATTTATAAGCCTAGCCAGAATGTGTTTGGCTTTCGCCACCCATTTTAAATTAATTTTGCTATGCCCTTTTTCGAGGTTAGTATACTGTGCCTCTGTCTAACAGAGACACAGAAGTGATACCTGGGTTAAACCTACGATCTCCCATCCACTCATCAAGATTCCTCTTGAAAAGAGTCAGTGAGGGACTCTGCCTAACCTGGACTGGGATTTTATTCCAGAGTGAAGGGAGCCTCTGGGCTATGAATCTGTCCCTCCAGCATGTCCTATTTATTTCAGTGCTGAGGTTCAAGTCTCTTGAGCGCGTAGCTCGATGGGATTGGATTTTCTGAGGTGCAGCATGTCCATTAATTCCGGGTTGGACATGGCTTTATATGTCAGGCACAGATCGCCCCTGAACAGGCGGTATGCCACTGAGTAGAGCTGGAGTTTCTTTAACCGGGCAGCATATGGCATCTGTTTGAGCCCTTTGATCCTCTTGGTGAGGTACTTTTGGGGTCTTTCCAGTTGCTGCAGGTGTCTGGGTAAGGTACATCCCAAAAGGGGCATTGTACTCAATTATGGGCCTGATGAGGGATGAGTAATGAGGCAAGATGACCTCCCCTGATCTAGATGTGAATCCCTTCATGATTAGGTGGGCTATATAAAATGTTTTTCTAACCCCTTTGGCCACGTGGTTGTCAAATGAGAGACTACTATCAACTTGGGTCCTCAGGTCCCTAATTACTTCTTCTGTACTTAATGGATTACCACCTATGTGGTAATTTGTGGGCACTTTGTTTTTCCCAGAGGGGATGACTATACACTTTTTGGCGTTTAGCTTGAGGCCATGGCTCTGGCACCAGTTGTCTGTTTCTATGAGGCCCTTTTGGAGGATGCTTGTGTCGGCTGGAGAGTCTATTATGGCGCCCAGTTTGCAGTCATCTGCGAACTTGGTCAGCCACAGTCCTTCCATGTTGGCCTGTACCTCCGAGAAATATATACCGAACAAGAGAGGTCCCAGGACTGAGCCTTGTGGCATGCCACTTGTAACTGGTTTGGAGTCTGACATGGCTCCAGCAATTCTAACCATGTGGGTTCTGTCCTTGAGCCAGTTTGCAACCCATCTAGTGAAATAGGGGTTTATATTTAAGCTGGTGAGCTTATCTATAATGCCCGAGTGGGGTATTGTATCGAAGGCTTTTGCGAGGTCCAGGTAGGCTGTGTGGACCACCTTCCCCTCATCAATGGCCTTGGTGACTGTTTCAAAGAAATCAACCAGGTTTATCAGGCAGGATCTGCCCTTAACAAAGCCGAACTGGGTAGGATCCAGTGTCTGTAGGTCCTCAATATCTTTATTTATGAGGTCCATGATGATCCTTTCCATAGCTTTGCAGAAAAGAAACACCAAACGAAAAATGCAGCCAACTGGAAAATCTTTTACTTCTTTAAACAGATTCTGGTACCTCGGCCTTCGCCTTCATTGGAAGTTTAAACAGATTCTGGTATCTCGGCCTTCACCTTCATTGGAAGTTTTGCCCCCTCTTATGCCATAATTTTTATGGGGTTTTTTGAAAATTTATTTTTGTACACTACAACTTTTTTTCAAAAAAATGTCATTGTTTACAAGAGGTACATAGATGATTTGTTGTTTTTGTGTAAGGGTGATCCTATGGAGTTTAAATTAAACTCCTGTGGTCTGGACTTTACTTTTGAAGTGGAGGTAAGGTCTATCCAGTTTCTGGATGTAAAGTTTTATGTTGGTAATGATGGAAACATACAACATAAACCCTTCCACAAAGCTATGGCAGTAAACAATTTTTTGCATGCTACCAGTATGCACAGTGTTCAGCTGATCAACTCCTCACCTTTGGGAGAATTTAAAAGAATTGCAGGAAATACTTCAGAGGTTAGGTACATAAAGAGGGAATTTGATGTAATTTGTGAAAAATTACATAATAGAGGATATGAATGGGATAATATTATGTTACATAGAAAAAAAGTGGAAAGAGAATTAAATTTGAATTTGAGTGATTATCAATACTTAGGCAAAAATGTTACTGGTAAAAAAAGTGGGGAAACTAGAGTTAATAAAGGACTTTTAAAATTAGCCTTTAACGATGGCAATAATGCAGAAGTTGGAGATAAAATATTTTTTGTTAACAGGTTTTCTCTTTTTTCACCTATTCTAAAAAGAACGATATTAAATATGTGGCCTATAGTTATTGATGATGATTTTCTAAAAACAATTATCCCTAATAATATTGTTTTTTCTCATAGTAGGCGTAGTAATTTAAAAGAGTTGGTTAGATATAAAGGCAAGAGGGTTAGAGCTAGTAATGCAGGAGCTTTTGCTTGTGGACGTTGTAAAGTTTGTAGTAAAATTGTGAATTTGGATGGTAGTAAAATAAATGGCATTAAATATAATGCCATAGATTACTTTAATTGTAATTCCTTTGGGGTAATTTATATAATAGGTTGTAATTGTGAAATAAAAAGATGGTATATAGGACAGACTAAACGAAAAGTAAAATTGAGAATTATGGAACATTTGGGAGACATCAGAAACGGAAGGTTGGATAGTCCAGTAGCTAATCATTTTCATCAGTTTCATGGTGGTGGATGTGCGGATTTCATATTTAGTGTTTTGGCCAAACCTGATGGGGGTGGGGGGGGCAAACATTAATTTTCAGGAAAAACTATTGAGAATGGAATCAAATTTTATAGTAAATTATAAAACCCTGTTTCCAAATGGAATGAATTTAGAAATTTAAGTATATAAATTAATATTTGAAAGTAATAATATTAATATTGTATTAAAGGAATTGTAATAATATTTTGTTATAAGTGTAAAAGTTTCTCAAATTATTTAATTGATGAATTTATTTAATTCTTTAATTGAATTAACTGGTGTATATAAAAACTGGTTTGATTTAGAGTAATTTATTCCAATGAAGGCGAAGGCCGAGGTACCATAATCTGTTTAAAGAAGTAAAAGATTTTCCAGTTGGCTGCATTTTTCGTTTGGTGTTTCTTTTTTGCTTATCCGAATGTGTTTTTTGCAACATAGCTTTGCAGACCAAGCTAGTCAGGCTTATGGGGCGATAGTTTCCAGGATCCGTTGAGGCACCACCTTTGTGGAGAGGGACCACTGTCGCTGTACGCCACTCTTTGGGTACATATCCTGTAGTAAGGCTGAGATTGAACAGTAGTTTTATGTTTGGGATTAGCTCTTCTTGGTGTTCATGTAGGACGCAGCCCGGGACACCGTCTGGGCCCATTGATGCTGTGTTTTTTGCTTTGGAGAGGGTGGCTCTTACCTGAGCATCTGAGATGTCAGGGGAGCAGCACTCTGCTGGGATAGATATTTGCCCTTTTGGTGGGGAGGGAGGGGGGGGGAGTTTGCGCTGAACCTGGATGTTGGCAATGTCTGTGGGTTCTGTGTATTTTTTGTCATTTTGGACCAATTCTGAGCATATCTGGGAATTCCCACCCTGGTTCCTAACATAACTAAAGAAAGCCTTGTGATTATCCTTAGTGTCCTGTGCAATTTTTCTCTCGAAGCTGGCCTTAGACGATTTTATGACTGCCCGTAGTTTTTTGCTAATACTGATCAGAGATGCCTTCCCTTTTTTGGATTTTGCTCTATCATTTAGCAGCTTCCTCCTTCTATTGTATAGTTTGTTTATGGCTGGGGTCCACCAGACAGGACGTCTGCCTTTGGAGGACTGGGTCTTGGTTTTATTTGGGATTGCATGATCCATGCATTCCTGAAGGTGTTCATAGAATGCATTTATAAAGGATTCTGTGGTCTGGGCCGTATTTTCCACAGGCCCGGGGGCTTTGAAGGATTCCTCCTCGGTTTTGAAGAGTGTGAAATTTGCTTTAGAGAAGTTTTTCACTGTGGTTTTCTGGGCAGGGGGTGGGGTCGGGATGTGAATATCCAGTGAGATTAGTTTATGGTCTGATCTTACCAGTGAGGGATACACTTATGGTCTGGAGCATAGAGTCCCCATGTTGGTGATGATCAGGTCCAGTATGTTTTCCCCTCTTGTGGGAGTGGTAACAAGTTGTTCCATAGCATTTGAGTTTATAAATTCTAGGAACCTTTGGGCTAGGGTGTTGGAGCTAGAGTAATGCTCCCAGTCTATGTTTGGGTAGTTGAAGTTGCCCAGTATAATGGTGTTTGGAGAGACCTTCATATTTTCCAGTGTTCTCAGGAAGGCCGAGTGGGGTTCCTGGGTTTGGGAGGGTGGTCTGTAGCAGGCTATAAACTGGAAGGCAGTTTTACCCACTGTTAGTTGCACATGTATAGTCTGATGCTTGGCTGTGCCACCAACCTGGAGGTGTGGGTATCTTTAGAATATTGATACTCCCCTCCTTTTGTGGTTCGTCCGAGTTTTGGGGCTGAAAAGCATGGTATGAGGTATAACCTGGTAGTGCTGGGGTGCTCTCGGGAGCCTTGAACCAGGTTTCTGTTACTGCACAGATATCGATGTTCTCCATGCTAAGGAGAGTTTTGAGGGCGTGCTTCTTGAGGTTTAGACTTCTGGCGTTGAGTAGCATTACTCTTAGTTTCTTATCCCTTGTGATACCTATGGAGGTGAGTTTGTCTTTGAGCCTTGCCTAAAAAGGCACTATGGGGTAGCAAGAGCCTTTGCCAATATCCGAAAGCCCAGGGGTGACAGGTGCAAGCTGTCCCTAGCGAAGCATCGTGGCTTGTCGAGCATGTCATCCCAGGCTGACAGGCATTGGATCCCCTTTGAATGACACCAATACGTAAGCCAATTGTTGAAATTGATCATCTTGTCTTCATATTGTGGCATCATTCTTGGTGAGGGTAAGATGCTACTCAAGGTCAGGGTCATACAGGCCTGGGCCACATGCTCAGAGAGCTCCTCTATGTCTCTTTTCATGCAGTCCAGGGAGGTACGTCTCAGGTCATTCACACCAGCATGGACAATGACCGAGTCATATTTGTACTTGCCTTGGAGTCACCTGAGTGCTTGTGTTATGTGGCGGATCCTAGCGCCCGACAGGCAGCTCACCGTGACCTTCTCCTTGTTCAGCCTGGTGAGCGGGACGTCAGTGTGCCTGACAATAGAGTCACCTATTACAAGTGTATCAGGTGTGTTGTTTAGCCTTAAGGGCTGTGACTGTTCGGCACACTGGCTTTGTGAACTGTGTGTTGCACGTGTTTTGTTTTGGGGTAGCGGTTGCTTGGGTGTCTGCTTTGGAGGTCTCTGCTGCTTAGGCAGATTTTTATTTAGAACCTCCGAGTATGTTTTTGTGTGTTTATGTGTTTGGTTTGCTGTCGTGGTAGGTCTATGTGAGACTGGAATTGTAGTGAGTGTGGTTTCCTTCTCCTCCTGACTGGTTACACCAGTACTGGGCTGAGAGAGCTTAGCCTCCAGTTTGGCGGCCTGGAGGCAGTCTGAGGCCATATATCCTTGCACCCCTGGCTTGGGGTGCTATTTCCTCAGACCATAGGATGGAGATGAGCTGACTACTGCACCGCAAGGGTCCACTGAAAAACTCCCATGTGATATCTGATGAAGGGAAGCAATTAAATTGCTGCGGCCATGGAGCTGAGGACTTGTAGGATCAAATGGACAGGAACACTCTGCCAATCCAGAAGAAGGTGGACTTGTTCCCGAATTGCATTTACCCTGTGCGGGGAAAGAGCTGCAGTTCCTGACACCGTGTCCAAAAGAACCCCTATAAATTCCAATCTCTGGCATGGAGCAAGATGAGATTTGGGAAGGCTAACTGTGATGGCCAGGTCTCGAAAGAGGCAGTGTGTGTAATTTGTGGATGAAATGAGTTGATGCCTTGTGGGAGCCGTGAGGAGCCAATCGTCCAGGTACGGAAAGACCTGAAACCCCTGCAGCCGTAGATGGACTGCTACCACTGCCATACACCTGGTGAACACCCAGGTAGCTGAGGTGAGACCGAAGGGCAGGGCTTGGCATTGATAGTGATTGGGCCCTAGATGCGCAGGTATCTCCTGGAGCGTCTGCCGATTTTTATGTGAGGGTACGCATCCTTGAGATCCACTGAGCACATCCAATCAT
Source organism: Protopterus annectens (assembly GCF_019279795.1). Taxonomy (NCBI): domain Eukaryota; kingdom Metazoa; phylum Chordata; order Ceratodontiformes; family Protopteridae; genus Protopterus; species Protopterus annectens. The sequence continues at coordinate 627,253,170 of NC_056735.1, read as the reverse complement.
CCTTGCGCAGAAGTGGAAGAATGGACTGAACAGTGACCATCCAGAACTTCGACTTCTTGACTGACAAGTTCAAAATATTGAGGTCCAGAATGGGACAGAGGTCCCTGGTTTTCTTGGGCACTGAAAAGAAGCAAGAGTAGGTTCCAGATCCTCCTCGTCCTGCTGGGACTTCCTGGATGGCTCTTTTTGAAGAAGGTCTTGAACCTCTGTAAGAGCTAAATCTGTTTGTTGGGGTGGAACATCTGGGAGTGATTTTTGAACTGGATGCAGCTAATCGAAGGATATGAACTATCCCTTGAGCACAATGCATAGCACCCACTGGTCTGAGGAAATAGCACCCCAAGCCAGGGATGCAAGGATATATGGCCTCAGACTGCCTCCAGGGCAGGGCAGTGCTTCAGGAGTGCTGTGGGGGTTTTCTCAGCCAAAGGTTCTTGGGAGCCCTGATTTTGTGGAGCTCCTCTGCCTCTAGGGCTGCATCTGATATGAAATCCCCTTCCCCGGCCTGAAGAAGAGGATTCCTGAGGAGTATCTTGGAAGGAAGACTGAGCCCTGTGGAACCACAGCTTCTAACTACCCCGCTGATTCTTATAGGAAGAACACTGGGGATTCGAAAACTTGATCCCAGCTGTGGACAAAGTCTTTCCCACCTGTTCGTTGTGGGTCAAGGTTTCCCTGACAGAAGGACCAAAGTAGAGCCATCAAATGGGGCATTGGTAAAGGATGCCTTGAAGTTTTTCGCAAACCCGCAAAGGCGATGCCAGGCATGGTGCCTGACAGCAATGCCTGTGCCCAAGAGGTGGCCTCAGCCACATTAGAGATCAACTTCATTGAGGTGTTAGCAAGGGATATGAGAGGAGAAAGCTTTGGAGAGATTAGCTTAAAGCTCTCTGGAGGCAACAACACTGAAAGGGAATTGGAAAGCTCCAAAACCAAATCCCTTTGCAGCCGTGTGAAATGTGCCATGCAATTCGTAGTCCTCATTCCAAAAGTAGCGGAGGCATACACGTGCTTCCCAAAATGGTCACTCACCCGAAACTCTCTATTCGGGGGATGGACTGTAGTGCTCTGTCCCACCAGCTCCTTTTTGGTGGCTGCGGCAACCACAATGGCATCAACTGGGACACCCTTGCTCCAAAAGGCTTTATCCTTAGGCGGACTTAGGAATTTGTCCGCTTTCTTGGGGACTGGCTCTACTGTGTCTGGCTCCTTCCACACCTTGCTGGAAATAAGCTGGATGAACTCATCCGCAGTGGGAGACACCCAGGAGAAAGATGGGCCCGTCCCGAAGGCCTTCAGGAACATGGATATTTCTGAGGATGGAGTGGGGATAGACGAACTGCCCTGCTCTTTCACTATCTCGAGGATGTCCCCAAAGGATACCTCCTCAGACAGAAGTCTGGGGGACCCATCTCCTTCCTCGAAATCTGTGTCCTCAGTGAGGGACTCTCAAGGGGAGTCCAAGTGCCTCTTCTTGCACATCCTCTTACAAGGAGGCCCCTCCACTGTGGGCTCTGGGGAGGACTCAGGAGAGGAGGGTAGCCCAACAAGGATAATGTCCTTCTGAAAGCACTCATGGGAGAGCTGACCTCCAAAAGGATAAGGACTCACCACCCAAGGCTGAACAAGGTGGGGGTCCAAAGCCAAGTTAAGGCTGCCGACCATCCGGAGATGGACCCCTCTATCGCTTGGAAGGCCGATGGACTGGAGGAAACCCCACCTTCATCCCCACTGGGTAAGACCGACCAGGGCAGAAGGGGGGACCCTGACACAGCACCAGCGTCCCCGGATATTGCTCCCTAGCTGTCCAAATCAGATGCCCCCAAGGGAAGGGAATGGTCTGAACACTTTGGACTGGATCTCCTGCCCCATTGGCCCCCGTGGAGCTCTGCAGGCCGAGGCATCGCCAGCTGCAAGGGAAATGGAGCTGAACTTGCCAGGGGTTCCAGACAGTGTGGAAATGGAAACAGTACCCGACACCGATGGCCTCTTACTGGGCATACTGTGCCTTGGGGAACCAAACTCACATGAGTCGGAGGAGAGGAGTTCTAACAAAGGTGAAGTGCCCCTCGGCAAGTGGCTAGGGGACAATAACAAGCCAAGTTCAATTTGGGCTTTGAGGAAGCTCATCATCCAATCCATGTCTGAAGGGAGCAAACTTCTGACAGACCTGGAGGAAACAAACGAATGGTCTGACCGAGCTGAAGGTCTGCGGTCTCTGGAGGAGAACCTATTGGACTGTCTTGGATCCAACTTTCTAATAGTGGCCAGGGAGTCATCAATACCAATAGACTCTAAAGAAGCAGTCAGACTTGACAGCCTGGATGGATCCAAAGGCAATAAGGACCCCACTGATGCATCCGATGGACCAAGGGGGTTTTGGACCTGACTAGATCCAAGGACTTCCAAGCCTCTGAGGAGTTGGATCCAACTTTTGGAGCAGAGGTTCTTGGAGCAGAAGACCTTGCAGCTGATGCCCCCGAGGCTGAACTTGGTTACTGGGAACTGGGATCAGAGATCCTCTGCCTTTTTGCAGGAGAGTCCCAAGAGGATCAGGGCTTCCTCTTGGGATCTGAAGGGGCTATAGAGGAGGAAACTGACACCAGGGGACCCCCTTTAGCAAGTCCTTTAAGCAACAACTTATTTCTACAGTCTAGGAGAGCTCTGGGGTTGAATCCCACACAGATATCACATTCACCCTCTAAATGGGGGTCTCCTAGACAGTAGGCACACTCCTCAGGTGTATCGGCGAGAGCTAACTTCCGACCGCATGAGGAGTAGCATCTGAACCCAGAGGGTTTTGTCTGACATCCTAACAACACACAAATCCACCAGAATACAGACACACACCCCCCCCAAAGGAGAGGGAAAGACAGAGAGCAAGGAAGGGACACTACCACTAATGGAACAAGGCAGGAAACTGGAAAAACACTTAACGGACCAACCAATGGCTAACAGAAGGGAGGGAACTAGCTACTAAAAGATAAGAGAGAGAAAGGGGAGAGAAAAGAATCCCAATAAATACAAAAAGGAGCTAATTATCTATAAAGAAGGCTTGAGCTTCACAGAACGCATCCACTCACAATTTGTGGCAAACGAGATCTGAGGATTATGGGTAGCATGGGGTCTTGGGAGGGGAGGAGCTTAATCTCAGGAGCTGTCTCTTGCACTGCCGGATCGGATCCAATGTCGGATCCAAGACCCATCCGTGATGAATAATGACATGATGTTATCACCTTACAGTTCTAACAAATACCCACTGACAATTGTCAAATATCAATACAGTTGTGCTTGCCATCATGTATGCTTCAAAATAAAATATTCTGATATCTTGCATGTAGCATGGTTTTGGAATTATTAATGCAAATATGAACAAGCAATATTTAACGTCTATGGGCAAAGTAGGCGGTAACATGGAGGTGCACTTGGCTATAAGAAGAATACTGAAAATAATGCTCAGTTTCACAAATGTACTTTGCTATTCTTGACAATGTCTGTATCAAAAGAAATTGAAACCTACAACCTTACCAAATGCCTCAACATAATCATTGAGATTCAATAAACTGTGTAGGCTTTGCTTGAAGTCTAGATGGAGTTTACATGTTCGCGCAGTGAGCAGCAGTGCTTAATGCATATTCATGCCACAGCTCACCTTCAAAAGTTAACAAGCAGGGTTTCCTGGTGGCCAGGAAACCATATAAAGCAACATGGATAGTGAACTTGGTTACAGCACAGTATACTGGGTTAGCGGGATTGCACGGAATGCCACATGCACCACCAAGGTTTTTCATATATTAATGTATTATGTTGCAGGGACAGGACAGTGTATGTGTACATTGCAGCATACTTGGCTAGCAGGATCACGTGGAATGCCACGTGGAACACCAAGATTTTTCATATATTAATGTACATGTTGCAGGCACAGGGCAGAACAGTGTATAATGCCTTGTGGAATCTTAGTCCAGGCAGTCTGTACAACTTGTATCATTGATCTGTAAGGATACAAGGACTGCCATTTATAAGAAAGAGTCATGGGAAGTGTGTTTATTGAATAGGGACACACAGATGAAGTTTAGGGATGAACACCAGGAAGGAGGACAGGTGAAACACTGTAATGTCATCATCTGCACAGCCCACTCCCTGCCAGAACTGCAAAAAGTCACACAGGAAGCATTTTCTTCTATTGAAACTTGGTTATCCGATGCCCAACTAATACTCAACCCAAACAAAACAAAATTACTAATCTTCCAACCCACCAAACTTACCCTAGACAGCTCTCACTTTAACATCACAGCAATAGACAACACCGCCATCCATCCTACAGAACACACCAAATTACTAGGAGTAGAAATAGACAAAAAACTGAAGTTTGACATTCACATTTCCATGACCATTAAAAAAGTGCACAAAAAGACTAGAAGCACTATATAGAAATCAGCAACTACTTACCAAAGCAGCTAAAATTTCGGTAGCAAATTCTCATCTTATCTCTGCCCTGCTCTACGCCTCTCCAATATTTACTAACCTAAGACAATGCAATCTAAATAAGCTCGAAACCTGCTACAACAAAAATCGCCAAATTCGCCACAGGGGCTTCCTACCGTACTCTCCACTGCCTCTCACTAGCAGAACTGGGCTGGCTAGAGCTCCCCCACCTCCACCTCCTTCAATGGTACCAACTCACACTCGCCCACAAACTAATAAACCAACCACTGTAAGTCCCAACCCTCCAAAATCTACTTCAACCCTACATAACCACGCACCCACTAAGATCCAGCCACAAAAACCCCCTACAGGTCACAAGAGCCATTAACTCTGCTGGAGAAGCATTATTCTCCTGCACTATAGCCAAACTCTGGAACTCCCTCCCATCCTCAATTACCTCTGTAACTTCTTGCATCCACTTTAAATCCTTACTAAAATCACACTTCAAAACTTGCCAGATATGCCCTTGCAACCCCCCCTCTAATATCATCCACTCCACCCACTACCTCTCTCAGCCCCTATCAACAACCTACTTTTAGCAAGCTTGGCTACTCATGTTCCCAGCTACCTACCACATAATACTAACTTCTTGTAGCAACAACTGCTAATGGCTGTTATGTACCTCAAAACAGATTGTATCAATTGTTCACTAATGAATCTCAACTACATTTTAACCATATTCAGTATATGTCATCATATTTTAAAATTGTACTATGGTCTACAGCTGTTTTACATCTGTTTTCTTCTTGTCTTGCGTCCTTAACTGGACTAATGTATATATTTAAATGCTATGTTTTTTAACTGTATAATGCAAATAATACTTAATGTGGAGCATTTCTCCCCAGGCCTCTGCTGAAAACGGACCTGTGTCCAATCGGACTCTCCCGGTCAACATCATCTTCTTTCGGCTGTTCCCGTTAGGGGTTACCACAGCAGATCACCCGTTTCCATTTCTTCTGTCCTCTGCATCTTGCTCTGTCACACCAACCACCTGCATGTCCTCTCTCACCACATCCATAAACCTTATCTTAGGCCTTCCTCTTTTACTGTTACCTGGTAGCTTCATCTGTAGCATCTTTTTCCCAATAGTCAACAAATGTAAATAAAAAAATAAAAAAATAATAATTTACTGCACATGAGGAAATGTAAAAGGAAGACAGTTGCAGCAGGAACACTAATCACATCTCCACGTGGCACAGTACGGACTGCAAAGTGACAAATGTATATGATGGGACTGTCACACAAGGAGACATAGCAGTGGAGGATGTCTGTGCGATACAAGCATCCAGACAAGAACAATGGAGAGTACATGCATCACAGATGTTAAATATAATTGGGGTTGGATGCATATTCTGAAGCTATACAAACTGATTTGCCTGAGTATGCCAGTATTGTCAGCAGAGGCTTCCAACAAGTAGGACACAGAAATAGGCTCATGGCCAACAGTAAAACCAGCACGATCATGTACAATTGTGGACAATATCAGAATACCACTAGTAACACCCATGTCTCTGTCGCAACATATGCGCTTCTGACTGAGCAAAGACAGTTCTGCACCAACACACTTGCACAACTATTAGGACATATCAGCAATCTATTAGTGTAATCAAGTACACTCTCCTGACACCAACATATACAGGAGGTGTGAGAAGACACTTGACATTATGATCACTACAGTCTAGCTGACTGGTGTGCGTGGCAAAGATATATATGGTACAATCCTCACTGTCAGAAAAGTAAATCATGCCATGTCATTAAACAGCTATGTCATGAGTGCATCACCGAATCAGATATCATACATTCATGTATGTAGTAGATAGTTCACACAGCCTACCTCAATCTTGCCAAGGCCTTCAACACCATCTCTCACTCAGGAATCATAAATAGACTCACTAAACTAGGCATAAACCCTTATGTCACAAGGTGTGTCGCAAACGGGCTCACTGATAGAACCCACAATGTGAAAGTAGCAGATTCCAAATTTGATTACTGACCAGTTACAAGTGGAGTCCCAAAAGGATCAGTCCTGGGTCCTCTCCTGTTTGCCATCTACTTCTCTGAAGTTCAAGCCAATATAAAGGGACTTTGGCTGACCAAGTTCGAAGAGGATTACAAACTGGGAGCCATTACTGACTCTCCAACTGATGTATACATTCTTCAAAAAGGCTCACCGTGACCAATGACTGGTGCCAGAACCATGACCTTAAGCTCAATGCCAAAAAATGCATCATCATTCCCTTTGGGAAAAACTCGGCGCCCATGAACCACCACATTGATGGTAGTCCACTAAACACCGAAGGTGTGATAAGACATCTGGGGACATAGGTTGACAGCAACCTCTCCTTTGACAACCAAATTGCCACTGTGGTCAGAAAGTCATTCTATGTGGCACATCTCATTACAAACGATTTTTCGTCCAAGAAGAAAGAGGTCATAGTCCCTCTCTACTCGTCCCTCATCAGACCTATTATAGAATACAACGCTCCATTTGGCATGTACCTCACTAGACACCTACAACAACTGGAAAGGCCACAAAAATACCTCACTAAGAGGATCCTGGGCCTCTGCTTGACCTACAAAGCCATGTCCGACCCACAAATGTTACATATGCTACATCTGAAGAAATCCCAATCCCTCTGTGCCACACTCTCCAGGGCCTCAACCTCATTACCACAATAAACGGAACATGCTGGAGGCACAGGTTCCTAACCCAGGGACTATCCATGCTCTGGAACAAACTTCCCACTCACGTCAAACAGAGCACCTCACTAGCCCTCTTCAAAAGGAATCTTGACGAGTGGATGGGCAATAGAAAAAATTCACCTCAGGGATCACTTCAGTGGCCTTGCTTGACAGGGGCACTGGGAACGAACATCTGGCAACAAGATGCCAGGGAATCTTTTTGGGCTAGGCTTACATAGGCTCCAGGGCCGATAGCCTAGTACACACCTATGTGGTATTACACCTTGATGGGGGTTCTGTGCCATCAAACAGTAATATTTATGCAACAAAACTAATACCTGGGTATGCACAAACAGATGTGTGAAAGTTCACAGTGACAAAAGGTGGTAGAGTTCAGTTACACATCTTTGGAAGATGTGTATGGAGGGACATGAAGAAATGTGTATTGCACTCTGGTACTGGTATGGTGAAGGCTGTGAACTATGAAGATATTATGGCCTGTCATGTGGATGTCCTGCACATACTCAGTAGTTGTGTTACAAACAAGGGAGTACTCACCACCACAGACGCATGCTGGTAGACATTCCACATACCATATATCTTATGCCACAGGCCACATAACTGGTAGGGTGTGATGTCTACATGATCCTTGGTTTGTGCATTTATTTGCATAACAAAACAAATCTCCACATTTTTCTCTTCATCTCAAGTGTTATCATGGCTGTGGCAGCAATCTTTGATGGGTGTATACTGTCTGCATTATACCAATATCACAGTTGGAGTCAAGGACTGTCTACAATCTATAGTCATCCAGACAGCTGATGGGACTCAGGATTTGTATGTCATTCTTCATGTCTGTGATATCAATCATGGACAGGAAAATGCCTAGCAGACAGCCTGATGTACACACTTGTTCACTGGACAAGAGATATAGGTAATTTCACACATTTCTACATATTTAGATGCCACGTATGTGATGCATTTTTCTACCAACTTGGTGATGCAGGTAGGTGCTGATGGCAACATCTGTCACTGTGGAGCGAATACCTCAGTGTGGACTCCTGTCGACTGCCTTGGCTTTCTCAAGTTCCACAGGATGATGCTCTTTGAGGACATCTGAGAGATGAAACAGGCACAGATGTAGCATCAAAAACTCACACGTCTGCTGCACACAGCCAGGATAATATTAGTTTCCATGTAGAGAAGTTCCATGACGACATGTTGGTCTACCTCATAGATTAGGAGAGTCAGGATAAGTCTATATACACATGCATGCATCAGGTGCTGTCCCTAGCTCACTCAGATGGGTGCATGTCAATGTACACTCTTCTAAGGGAACATAGTCCATCTGCAGGGTGTGTTGAAGTGTGTGTCAGGTAGGCATATGTTCCGAGTCATGCCATAGACAATCTGTGATGTTGTCACAGCACGCTGCTTCTGTGTGATAGGCTTGCATCAAGGTAACACAGTGCATACTGCCTATCTTGTTCTGTCCTAAGGTTTGGACACATTCCCCCTACTCCGGTATCAGTGACAAACTCTACTGACTGGAGATTGGTTAACCATCTAGTGATGCAAGTGTTAATGTCCTGACCGACGGACCACATACTGTGAAAGTTGGTGAATCAACCTCTGCCATTGCAGCTGTCACCATTGGTATACCTCAAGGATCTGTGCTGGGCCTTATACTGTTTTAATCTATTTCTCAACAGTCCAGGCTAAAAAATATGATGTGCAGCTTACCACGTTTGCCGATTCCTGCAAAATGGTTGCAATCACTGAGTCCACCAATGATGTGACTATAGTACAAGAGAGGCTAACACACACAAATGACTGGTGCCAAAGACACACAATCTACTAATAAATACAGAATGTGTCAGGATTTGTGCCATATGCAAAGTGGAATTTCCTGGTAAACACACCACTGACAACACCACTGACAACACTTCCCCTATCCTGAAACCAGTGGAGCAGGATTTGGGAACGCATGTAGATGGCAATCTGAACTTCAACCAAGTGTCCACTGTGGTATGGAAAGGCTACATCATGCACCTCAGAGGCTAGGCCACTGTATCCAGATCTGAGGAGGATATAACAGCACTGTACTCAAACCTAATCTAAACACTAATACAGTATAATGTTGAATGGAGAGATAAGTCAGCAAGCAAAGAAGAGTAGTACTGCTGAAATTTAATTCATCCTCAAGTCTTGGTGAGTACCTTCATGAGGTGGACCTTGTGTTTCACAAAATCTCCCCAAGATGACACTGATATATAGACTGTATTTATATAGCCTATATCATGGACAGAAGTAGGTTAAATTTAAAAAAAAAAGATAGCTGGGTGCACAAGACCAGGATAAAAAAATGTCCAATCCTGGTAGGCACACTGGTGCCAAGACTGGAAAAGACAACTGTGTAGAATCCTCAAAATACAAAACTTTCCTACAATGGGGCCAGGCCCGGTCCAGGGGGAGGATGGCCACCCTGTTGTAGAAGGAAGTATGGTCCACAAAAATCACAAAAACTGATAGGCCAATGAAGAGCCATAAAGATGATAAAGTGGACTATTGAGGATAAAGAATGAATACTATATTTTTACTATTATGCAAAAATCCCAGAATTTCCAGATACGATATACAAAACTATTGAGATAAAATTAGAGGAAAGAAAAATACTTCCACAAGAAAAAGTGTGAGACGCTTCAAATAATTTGTATTCATTAATACAACAGATTTGTGAAAAACAGTATACAGATCAAGAAACTTTGAAGCATCTGAGGAAGTGCAAAAATATACACAACAAAACCTAGAGATTTTTGAAAAGTATAAAAAAGAAAATTGGACATGGGAAAGAAAGAGAGATTTGATATGGTGCAATATTTATGCAAAATGGAAAGCCAAATTAATCAATATAAAGAAGGCAGTCCCAAAGATATTTGAAGAGAAATACAGGCAAAGGCATCCAGAAATGGGAAATTTCACATTAAAATATATCACAAAGAGGGAATGTAGAAAAAAAGATTAGTAAAGTAGAAGTTAAAACAACAGAAGTTGAAGTTATGGAGTGCTTGCAAAGTGAAGGATTTGGTGTAGAAGGTCTAACACATGTTATACCACAGCAAGATGGAGTAAGTCCACAAAGTAAGAAGAAGCAGAAAGATCAAGAGACATCTGAAGAAGAAATATGGACATGGGAAAGAAAGAGATTTAATACGTAATATTTATGGAAAGGAGAAAGCAAAACTAACAAATACAAAAAAGCGGCACCAAAGACATTTGAAGAGAAATACACGCAAAGGAAACTGAATTTGAAAAACTTTGCAATACAAAAAATAAGAAGACAAAGAGGAAAAGCAGAAAAAGAGATTAGTAACGGAGAAGTTAAGGAAACAGAAATGCAGGTTATGGAGTACCTGCAAAGTGAAGGATTCAGTGTAGCAAATCTAATTCAGAAAGCACCACAACAGGATAGAACAACTGATATCAAAATGAAGGGAAAACCAGTGAAATGGGAAGCAATTGGTTAGATGCCATATGAAAATACTTTGGAACCTTAAATGTTCACTTGAAGCTGGACAGCAAGGGAAGGATCAGGAAACTGTGGAAACTCTGTTGCAGTCAATGTTGAGGAGTGACAGGCCAGTGAGTTCCCTTATGACATTGCAACGGATGGCACAGGATGAAAGTGAAGAGAATGTGCCACTGGAAAATGAATGCCCGCAGGGATTGGAAAACAAAAAAATGTGCCCTCAGTTTAGAAGAAAATGAGCTAAAAGAAGAGTTGCTTGATTTAATAGAGATAAAGACATATTAAGATCAATGAAAGAAATAAGACTGCAGAAAGTCAATAAAATCCAAAAAGTCAGAAGTTTGATAAAAGAAATGAACACAGAGATTAGGACTGTTCATAGAGATCCATGTGATATAAAAGAAGTAAACAGGATATGTTAATTTGCAGCTAAATTAATAACTGATAAAAGTTCTACCACAAGAACACATGGTAGTCAGGAAAAGGAAGGGGAGAAATTGAACACCATCATGAAAGTATCGAATAGAGAAAACTCTAAAGCAATTAAGACAAGAAGTGTCACTGCTAGAAGAACACAGAAGAGGGAACAGATCAGCAAAAATACTAAGAAAGATAGACATGATAAAAACAATGCGCAGTATTACAACAGACCATGATCTATCATGCACTATCGCAAATAAACCAAAGATCTCAGCACAGGTGGAAAAACTTAGAAGATACGCAGATAAATATAAAGGAAAAGTACAAAATAAGCAATTTACTGATGACCCAAGAAAGTTTTAGAGAGAAATGGGAAACAAGGTAAAAGGAACTGAAAGACTTCCAAAAAAGAAGAAACAGATGCATTTTGGAGAAGTATCTATGAAGTTCCTGTGGAACATAACAAAGATGCCAAATGGATAGAAGTTTAAAGAGACAGGATATGAAATGGGATGAAGTAACAGTCAGAGAGATGAAAACAAAGTTAAGAAAAGCGTCTAATTGGAAAACCACAGGCCCAGATGCAGTACCTAACTTTTGGTTAAAAGTATTAACATCTTTGCACAAAGATTTAACCATGAGAAATAACTATTTATATGCACACCCCGAACAGACACCAACTTGGCTAACAACAGGAAAAACAATGCTCCTACTTAAGGGCGAATAACTTGCCTTCTGATGATGTATAAACTATACACAGGAACTGATGCCGACAGAGTTTATAGTCATTTATTTTATTTATTTTACATTTGTTAACCAGGAAAGTCTGACTGGATACATGTCCCTTTTCAGCAGAGGCCCGATTAGAAAAGCTCCAGTTCCAAAAACTTACAAAAGCTTAATACATATACCAAAGTTTATAAAAATTCAACAAAAGCTGACACAGGCTTACAATATCATGCAAAAGACATAAACTTTACAAAAAGGAACTTAGAATTTCCAAATATGAAACCATGCATAAAAAAAGGCATACAGATGAAATGAACATTTCCAGGAGGAATAATATATTAGAAAGATGGGCAATGTAGACACTATCCATCCAGCAATAGTAAGCACATAGGAAAATAATCATACATCAGCAAGAGAGAAGTATAAGAATAGAGTCAGGAGATATGCATTGTTAGGATTAGAGGGGACAGCAAGGATTAGCTGGATAGATAGAGTTATACCTTTTATTTTATATATTCTTATTTAGAAGAAAACTCCATTATGGCAGTAGAACAAAATGGTAATAAAAGTCATATGGAACAAATGATCATTTGTTAAATAAAAGAGTGGAGAACTGTAAAAAGGGGAAGAATCTAAGTATGGCATGGATTGACTATAAAAAAGCATTTGATAGCATCCCATGTTCATGGATAAAAGTGATAAAAATGTATAAGATACACCCTACACTGATCGACTGCATTACAGTGACCATGAAACAGTGGCAGACCACTTTGCAATTAAGCCACAATAAAGGACAAATTATTACACCGGGGATAAAATTTCAAAGGGGGATATTCCAGGGTGACTCTCTTGCTATTCTGCTTTGCTCTTAACCCATTAAAATGTCTACTTAACAGCTTAGGCCATAGCTATAATTTGGCTCCTAGAAAACAACGTGTAAAGACATCTCATCTTCTCTTTGTTGATGATTTAAAACTGTACAGCTCATCAGATGAGGAACTGACTGCACACTGCAAGCTATCAAAATTTTCCAGATGATATAAAAATGTAATTTTGTCTTGATAAATATGCAAAAGGAATGTTTACAGCAAGAAAACTGCAGCACCAGGAAAACATCAGTTTGGGACAAAAATGTGATATAAGAGAACTTGAGCAACAGGCAGTGTATAAATATTTAGGAACTGATGAAGAACCAACAATAAAACATAAACCAATTCAAATAAAACTTAGTAAGGAAAACTTTAGAAGACTTAAATTAATTCTGAAAACTGTGTTGACCTCTAGGAACAAAATCCAAGCTATAAACCAGTTTGCTCTTCCTGTCCTAACTTTGAAGTGACTGACTGGCCCCATAATGTCTTTAATAGATTAGATAGGAGTACAGGAAGGATGCTTCATGCTCAGCAAATGATTTATAAAAATCAGTGCATACCAAGATTACATATTCCCCATTCCGAAGGAGGGATGGTCTTCCTTGAAAATGATTACATGTACAGATCTGCAATTGTGGGACTCCACAAACATATCTACTGACCTCACAAGACTCAAACATAGTGAAAGTTTTTAAACTTGAGAAGAATAAACCTAAGATGACTTCTCTGCCTAATCTACCAGAAGTATATCAGTGTCACGCAGGAATGGAAATCAAACCAGAAGTAGACAAAATTCAGGCAGCAGATGAATGTGTAAAAAAACAAAAGAAAGAATATAATGTGGAGGACTGGATGAGAAGGCAAGAAATGTGGAAAATACATAAATATAGTTGCAAGTATAGAAAACTTCTGGAAGAACCTCATGTTGATTAGGAATGAATACAGGAATGGTTAAGGAGAGGTGAATTCAAATCAAGAGATGAAAGGTTAATATTGGCAGCCCAAGATAGTGGGCTACGTATACATTGGTTTACAAAGTCCATTGAACATGTGGGAGAAACAGACAAATGTAGGTTTTGTAAAACCTAATTGGAAACATTCGCACACCTCATTGCTGGTTGTGACATACTAATGGCATAAGGATTGTATATTGAAAGGCATAATAATGTGGCAAGACTGTTGCAATGGGGATAGTGCAAACATTATGGTACTAAAGTGGCTGAAAAACACTGGAAACAAGCCACATCACATGGGATCACCCATTACAACAGTTCAAAAAACAGATGCTCAAAAAACAGATATAGTGGTCCATGAAAAGAAGACAGAAGTAGCACTGATCATTGAAATTGCCACACCCAGTGACTCTAGTGTCTGGTGTACAGACAGACCCTAGTCATAAAATATTCGGCTCTGCACTCAGAAACAAGAACAATGTGAAAGAAAGATACCCAAACAATTCCAATAGTAGTAGGAGCAATGGGTCTTATAAAAAAAGGTATCTACAATCGTATTTAGATATGTTACCAACACATGTAACCCTGTACAAATTGCAGGAGGAGTCATTACTGGGCACACTGCGGGTGCTGCGAAGAGCACTTTTGGCTGACATCAAAGATTGAAACAATACTAATTTCATGAACTTTATTCATACTTTGACTTAGGAATGGGGTCCATTCCCATCCTGGTATTAGTAACCCAAAATATTTGGAGAAATTAAAAAAAATATATAATGCTTCCTTTTGCATCTACCTCACCAGACACCTGCAGCAGCTGGACAGAGCACAGGCAGACAAAACTTTATAGCTGATAACATCAGCAGTGTCTGTTGAGGGGAATATAAGTGTCCAACATGTTGTAAAATGCTCTCTCCAACGTCAAGCCAATGTACAAACACACACACACGCACACACACACACACACACACACACACACACACACACACACACACACACACACACACACACACACACACACACACACACTTGACTTCAGTGAGAATATAACCCCTACTTATCTAAGTACATAGACTACAGAACACAGTACTTTACACATGAGCCACAGCACAAGCCTGACTTTTACAAGGCTGCAGGATAACTTATAGTGGGTGACATCAGAAGGCCATGCTAGAGAGAAGATGTTGGGAGACCTGTATAAAATGGATGTGTAGGCATGTACAAGTATTAATATTGTCATTCCATGGCATTGAAGCAGTAAAGTACAGTTGTGTACACTTACCATAAATGTAGATGTTCGAGTGTATTCACTGTTGCAGTCATTACATTTGGGTTATCCTGCTGGCAGGTTGCCCTCAGTCGGCCTGAATTCCAAAGTCTTGAGTCCTGCATCAGTTGCTGTCACCTCTTCCCTGACTTCAGGTCGTCAGGGGTATAAAAGATGCAGCCGACACCATTTTATTCAGTTTCTCTTGCCCCAGATGTCAGGTGCCCCCAAAAGGGTAGGCTAAATTTATGTAAATAAAACATAAATGCACCAGAAATAAGCTTTACCTTCATCTATAAGCAAATACGCCACCTAGGTTGTATAGATTGGAGAAGTAAAGAGAAGTTCCAGCAAAAATGAGGGCAATGGTGGGTGGGTAACCTGGACTGCAACAGTGAATACACTCGAACATCTACATTTATGGTAAGTGTACACAACTGTACTATGTTCTTCGTGTTTCACTGTTGCAGTCATTACATTTGGGTTGAGTCCCAAAGCTATGGTTGGGGGGCTGGAGCTAAACAGCATTAGAAGCGGCTATGAGGCCCTGCAGAACTGCAGTGGCAAAGCCTGCCCTGGATTTAGAGTAAAGAGGCAGATTGTAATGTTTTGTAAAGGTATGCACTGAACTCCAGGTGGCAGCCTCTAAAATGTCTTTGGTTGGTACTCCCCTGAGAAAGGCTGCAGAAGTGGCTGCTGCTCTGGTTGAATGTGGCCTAATGCCCTTAGGCACTGGTTTGCCATGCTGTGAGTAGCAGAAACGAATGCAGTGACCTATCCACTTTGAAATAGTCTGCTTGGAGATGGCCTTTCCTTGTGATGCTGTGGCATATGCCACTAGTAATTGTTCTGCCTTTCTGAAAACTTTAGTTTTGTCCAAGTAGAATCTAAGTTGTCTGTGTACGTCCAAAGAATGCAGAATTTTCTCCCCCTTGTTCTGTGCATTTGGATAAAAGGTTGGCAAATGAATTGTTTGGTTAAGGGCTACACTGGATACCACCTTAGGCATAAATGTAGGGTTTGTTCTCAGAGAGACCCTGTCTGGTTAAAAATGATAAAGGGTTCCATGGCCATGAGAGCCTGTAGCTCTGAAACTCGTCTTGCAGAAGTTATTGCTAGGAGCACGGCTGTTTTCCAAGATAATAATTTTACATCTGCAGTAGCAGCTGGCTCAAAAGGAGGTAAGGTGAATTTTTCCAAGACATAATTGCGGTCCCATGCAGGTATTGGGATTCTCCTTGGAAGCCTTAAGTTTCTGGCTCCTCTGAGGTACTGCCTTAATAAAGAACTAGAAAAAAAAGAGTGGTGGCTCTGTATTGTAATGAGCCAAAATGGCAGAGGCATGGATTTTAATTGATGAGAAAGATAGGCCTTTGTCCAGCATCTCAGTTAAGTATTGCAAAATCTGAGGAATATTTGGGACAGCTGCATCAGTTTCTTGAGCTTGGTTCCAAGCGCAAAATCTCTTCCATTTCCCAGCATAGGATTTTCTAGTACTGGGCCTTCTGGCTTCTAAAATGGCATCCGTCACAGCTTTACTGAGAGGTGTGGTTTGTATGGCTACATTATCTGCCATGCTGCCCGGTTTAGGGTTCTGAGTTGGCTGTGCAGAATCTGATTGTTTTGCTGGGACAGTAGATGAGGTATTTGAGGTAAGGTCCAGGCTGGGCATTGGGACAAGTTCCTTAAGATCTGATACCAGTACTGGCGTGGCCAGTCTGGGGCAATCAGAATCATTTTTGTTTTCTCCTGCCTGACCTTTAGGAGTACCTTGGGGAGGAGAGGGTAGTGGAGGAAAGGCATATACTGATAGGTTTGTCCAGTTGAAAGATAAGGCATCCACTTTCCAAGCTTGTCTGTGATAAGTCCTTGTGCAGAATCTTTTTAATTGATTGTTTTGAGGGGAGGCAAATAGATCTATGTCTGGGCGTCCCCATTTCTTTGTTATGCTGAAGACTTGTGGATCCAGGTGCCACTTGTGGGGATCCATGAGGTTTCTGCTTAGTTCGTCTGCCAGAGTGTTTTCCTTTCCTGGCAGGAATTGTGCCTGCAGATGAACTTGATAAGTCAATGCTGTGTGCCCTAAAGCCAATGCTAGTCTGCAAAGGGGATAAGAATGAGTGCCCTCCTGCTTGTTTATGTACCACATGACCGTGGTGTTGTCTCTGTCTTTATCAGTAGTTGTCCCGGATGAAGTAGGTCCTTGAAGGCTGTCAGGGCATTTTGAACAGCTAGCATCTCTTTTTGATTGATATGTAGATGCTTTTGGTTTGTGGACCAGGTGCCCTGAATGCCTCTTCCTGCCATGTGTGCCTCCCAGGCATAATCTGATGCATCCGTCGTTAGGCTTTGCCTAGCTGGGGGTAGTGAGAATGATTGTCCCTTTGCCCATCATCGAAACTCCTGTTGCAGGCAGGGAATTAGAGTAATCATTGTTTCTAGACTGTGGCAATGTTGCGTCCAAGCACTTTTTAGGTACCATTGAATTTTCCTCATATGCAGTCTTGCATATGGAATTAGTAAGATGCAGTATGCCATGAAGCCCAAAGCCTGCAGAGTTTTTCTTGCAGATAACTGGGCCTTTGTTGCCATTTCCTTGAACTAGGTAGTTAGTTGCCTTTGTTTGTCTGGAGTGAAATAAGCCATCTGGGCAATTGTATTTAAGCTTGCACCCAGGAATATTATCCCTTGAGAGGGTACTAGTTTTGATTTCTTTTTGTTGACTGTGTACCCTCGGCATGTTAAAAGTCTTATCACAAACGTCAGATGCTGTACTAGAATGTCCTTGTTCTCTGCTTGTATGAAGCAGTTGTCCAAGTAAGGATATATTTGTATTCCTCTTTGTCTGCAGTAATTACTGGTGCCAGGCACTTTGTGAAGACCCTGGGCGCAGTAGATAAGCCAAAGGGCAGTGCAGAGAATTGGTAATGCTTTGAGCCAGCCTTGAATCCAAGGAATCTTCTGCATGTTTTTCTGGTTGGGACATGCAGGTATATCTCTTTTAGGTCTAAAGTCACGAGCCAAGCCTTGCTGCCCAGCATGGGCAGAAGCTGCTGTAAGGTCAACATCTTGAATTTTGGTATATCCAGGAAAGTGTTTAGAATAGATAGGTCCAGTATTGGTCTCCATGCTTGGTCCTTTCTGGGTACCAAGAACAGTCTTGAGTAAAACCCTTGCCCCTGCTCTTGCTGAGGCACTTGTTGAACAGCCCTCATGTCCATGAGAGCTGCGACGATTTTTTGGCAGGTCTGGCCAACCGTTTGCCCTTGGTAGGGTATGGAAATGAAACTTGTAGCCTTGAGTCAGTATGTCTAGAACCCATTTGTCCTGGGTTATAATGTGCCAATTTTGAGAAAAAAGTGCTAGTTTTCCCCCTAAGGGTGCTGCCAGAAGATAGGTGCTTGTTGCAGGCAAGGGGAAGTCATTGGGTCTGTTTCCTGTATGATTGTGATTTGTCTTCTCCACCTTTGGAGGTAGAGGCACTCCACTGCTTAGACATGTAGGATCCTTGCGGCTGTGATCTGCCTCTAGGGCGTCTGGATCTGCCCTTTGAGGTCTGTCTGAGACTGGAAAGGACCAATTCTTTGTAGGCCAGTGTCTGCTAAATCTAGGTGGCTGTACTTGTAAGAAATCCTTGACTGTTTGCATAGATTTAGCTTTGTCTTCCATTTTCTTTAACACCTCTTCTGCCTTAACACCAAACAAGGTATCATGTTGTAAAGGAGCATCTAATAATTTTGCTTTAACATGGTCAGGCAGATTTTGTTCTTTTAACCAATCATGCCTACTAATGACAGAGCCCATAACAGCGGCCCTGCTGGGGGCCTCCAGAGAATTAAAACCACATTGCAAAGTATGCTTTTCAACTTGTTCAGCTGTATGAAATAAATCCTGTATTTCTTTGTTTTCTACACATTCAGAATTTGCTATAATTTGCAGTTTAAGCAGTGTCATGATATATTGCTGATATTTGAGCATATGAAACTGGCAATTTAAGGCCCTTATAGCCAAAGTAGCAGATGTGTAAATCTTTTTTCCCCATCTATCCAGAGCCCTAGAATCCCTATCAGAGGGGGTAGGGTTTTTTGCAGTAGAAGCCTTGATCCCTTTTGGACTCTGAGAAATAGTTTCTGGGTCTGCAGAAGCGTTTTTGAAAAGGAATTTATGAGAGTCAGGGACCCTGTAGTATCTGTCCGGCTTAAAAGGAGCTGGAGGTAAAGAGTCAGGGGTCAGACTGAACTCCGAGAACACATCATCTACAATGTCCAACACAGGTGGAATAGCTAGAGGCCTGTGTTGAGGAAGTAAAAGGAAGTCTCCGAGCCTTTTCTTAGATTCTGAAAAATTTTGGCTCTCCCAGAAGTGCTCCCTCATGGTATGCAAGGTTTCCCCAAAAGAGTAGTCCTCAGGAGGAGAAGCTGAAGGAATTGATTCTTCAGCATCAGAATCCTCCTCAGGGGGGAAGAGAATATTCCTGATCAGAAGAGGAATCAGAAGAAATGGAAACCTGATCTGAAGATTCATAGTCTGTCTCTTGCCTAGGCCTCTTATCAGGAGGGGGATGGGAACCCCTGATCAAGGTAATTAAGTCTTCGGCCATTCTGAGCATCTGTTTTCTGGACATGGAGGCCTGTCCTGTCCTTGTGGCTGCTGAACTTGCTTCTTTGCCTTTAAAGGTGTTTAGTCTTTGAAGTTGGTTTAATATATAATTGTTTAGGTCTGAATACACCCTCAGAAGCCGATGCCTGCTCAGCAGCTCCTGACCATTCTGAGGAAATAATCTCTGAGGCTCCAATACCTTGAGTTTCCTGTGGCCTGGCCGATTCCACGTGGGAGTCGGTAGCGGCCTGCGACTCTAAAGTAGCAGGCGTCAGGGGCTGCGAAAGCACCTCAGTGAGAACCAGCGACTTGCTTAGGAGAAGCTTCACCGTCAGTTTTGGACCTCCTGTCTTTTTCTTTTTCTTTGCGTTTTTGTGAACTCTGGTAGTCGGATGGCTATCCGACATTGTATAAGTAAATCTTCGCCCAAAATAGCTTAATGCAAAATTGTACCAACGGTTAATAGTGCGTTGGTTAAATCTAGCACAAACAGACAACTAGCAACGTTCTGGTCAGGGCCTAGGCAAGGAATACAGTAAGAATGAAAGTCCTTATGAGGCATTTGCTTCCCACAAGAAATACAATTATTAACTTTTTCTGACATCGGTCTGGAGCAAGAAAAAAGTTTACTTAGCTTTTAATGAAGACTTCGTATCTGAAACTCGAACACAAAAATCTCAGGAGTCGGCCGACCGGCACTTGCGAACTGTTTCTGCTTCGGGCACCGCACGGCAAGAAAGACTGAATAAAATGGCGTTGGCTGCATCTTTTGTACCCCTGACGACCTGACGTCAGGGAAGAGGCGACAGCAACCAATGCAGGACCCAAGACTTTGGAATTCAGGCTGACTGAGGGCAACCTGCCAGCAGGATAACCCAAATGTAATGACTGCAACAGTGAAACACGAAGAACATCTATGGGATACACACTTCTGCTCTTCTGTCTAGACACACACATACCCAGTTGCCTGCAGTGAGAAGAGAACCCCTACCTAAGTACACAGACAACAGAACATAGTACGTTACGCAAGCACCGTGGAACAAGTCTGATTTATACAAAAGTGCAGTGCACTTATAGTAGATGACATCAGCAGGCAAAAGGTTGGAAGGCCTGCATAGAAACAGCTTCACAGGTTCATATAAGGCTGCTAGCCTAATAGCACAAGGGTGTTTACATGCCTAGCTGTAAAAACACAAGTACCCTTATTGAGCTTAGCTGGATGGTCATTTTTAGCAGAGTGAGTTTGTGAACAACACCAAATGTCCCTGTCCATGAGGGACATAAGTGCCAGGCCAGAGGTGACTTTACAATCACCCAACCAGTAGTCAATTTTGCGCTTAACAGGGTCATTGAGGAGCACTGCTTCACATACAGTGGGAGCTGTGTGAATCATTGTGGGACATATATTTGTCTCCTCAGCATGTTCTGTTTACGTCACAGACTAGGTTGAGAACCCTGGTGCAAATTATTCTTGTAGCATTTTAATTGCAGATGTCCATTATTTCCAGAATGGCAGGGTCTGAGACTGCTCTGCAGGGCAGGCATAGGTCACCCCTCAGCAGCCTGCATGATACAGAGTACAGGGTCAAGTGTGTTGAAGGTCAGCTATGTCCCTGTGGATATAATCCATGCTGATTCCTGCACTAGCCTTGCAGATAAGGATTTTTAGGCTTGTAGGTCAGTAGTTGTAGTTCTGCATGTTATTAGATTGATGTGCATTGCAGAGCACACAACATCTGATATTACATTTTGTAGTGTGGATAATATATGTGTGGAAAAAGTATTGAGAATCCAGGGTTGCAGTGCATGGGGGGGGGATGCAAACACATGGATGTATTGTAAATGTAACATACTGTTAGGGCCCTCAGTTTGCAATGTTTCTACACAGAAGTACCTCACAAAGAGGATTACTGGCCTCAAACAAATGCCCTACACTGACTGTCTCAATAAACTCCAGCTTTACTCTGTAGCATATAGCCTACTCCGAGGTGATCTCGGACTAACATATAAAGCAATGTCAAACCCAGACCTGTTGGGACATGCTACACCTAAATAAATCCCAATCCCTCCAAGCTACGCACACTAGGGACCTAAACGTGATCACCACAATAAACAGGACATGCTGGAGGGATAGATTCCTGTCCCAGAGACTTCCCATACTCTGGAACAGGCTATCCATCTATGTCAAGCAAAGTTCTTCATTAGCACTCTTCAAGAAAAATCTTGATGGGGGGATGGGAAATAAGAAATACACCCCGAGATCACGTCTGTCTCTCTGCTCGACAGTGGCACAGGAAAATAACTTTCTTGGGTGGCGCACTTACTTAGGCCTTTGGGTCGATAACCTAGTACCTACCTATGAACCTATGCAACATCATACAGGAAATGGACAGTAAACAGTAACACAGCATAATATAGAAATTTTCATATCGCGGTAAGCAATGGGTTTGCACAATGGTTTGCATAGTGCATATGCATGCAAGATACACATGTTTGTGCATAGGTAAGCAGTGCACAAATGCAAGTTGCATTCTTAAAGTTTGACAGTTAGTGTTCAGTTTAGAAAATACACCTGCTGCTTAACTGACTCTGAGGCAGCAAGCGTTAGTGCACGGATACATTTGTTTTTTAGACCAGATGGTACTGGGCTCGAATACAGGTGTATTTAATACTTTACAATACTTTTCATTACACAGTGATAATGCAATGACATGAACTGTTTATATCAGATGTGTTGCTTGTGTCGGCATAGCACAGGAGTGACCACAACTGTTTGCCGGCACACACCATTGGTTCTCCAGCAACTTATGTGTGGTGTGTCTAATTCTATTTTCTGACCAGATTAAAGCTGTTAAAATTGGGTAGATAGTAAAGCAGTTAAATGGGGAGCAAGCAAGGGGAAGAACAAAGGGAAAGCAGCACAGGAAAATGCAGGAGGGAGGTAGGAAAGAAGCATAGCTAGCAATTTCTTTAACAGTGTGAAGTGAACATATGTGAAAAATATTAACTGAATTTGGGCTGCCACCTCCAGAGAGATGGGTGACCACAACACAATCATGCTGCATAGCCAACTAGATCAAATCAAGTGCATCAAGAAGATGTGTGAGAAAATG
Organism: Protopterus annectens; assembly: GCF_019279795.1. Classification (NCBI taxonomy): domain Eukaryota; kingdom Metazoa; phylum Chordata; order Ceratodontiformes; family Protopteridae; genus Protopterus; species Protopterus annectens. The sequence continues at coordinate 627,230,521 of NC_056735.1, read as the reverse complement.
GAGAGCTACGTATGGGATGGATGATTTTTGTGGGACAGGTGCCTATTTTATTTTCTTGAGAGATAGAGGAATGTTGGGGAAGGGATGTAGATATGTATGGGTCAGATAAGTTGGGTAGATGAGGAAGCGACTGCAGACAGACAAGACAAACAAGACAAGACATAGGGATGGCAATGGACACAAAAGGTTGGGGACACCATGACTGAGGTGAGGGTGGGGACATCCAGAACCCATGGCCATCAAGCTGGGTGACTGTGAGAATCGAGTCCTCACCCACTGGACTGTCATCACTGTCACCTCACCTCACTTTGCTGCTCACTAAAGTACTTGACATCTCCTACTCCTCCTACTAGTTCTGTGCAAAATGAAGCAGAGCAGCATCTCCAGCTGGCATAGGAGTTCACCAACAGTGCAGAGGACAACACTATGCACCATCCCTGGCATCTCAGTGTGAGTGATAAAATCACCATTTCCACTACTGCTCCTGGAGGGTACCACAGAACTGGCCTCCATAACAGGACTACCTGAGGGGGCAGGTAGAGCAGGGACAGCAGAGGTGGTGCTGCCAGGTTGTCTCCCAGATGTGCTGGGCAAGGGTGCTGGAGCCAGAGGAGGGGAGGCAGGTGGATGCTGTGGGGCAGACCTACCTCGTGGTGCTATTTACTGATGTGGTATACATGGATGACATGGACACATTTTGATGACATGTAATAAAATAAAATAAAAAGAATAAAATAAAATAGAGAAGGGTTGGGGTGAGAGAAGAAAAAGAGATAAGATTAGTATCTTCATATGTGACATAAAATGAATTAATACAATTTTAAGACTACCAGCAACTGTATATTACAGATATGTGTTCCAATTATACAGATTGCACTTTACAGCATGGCATGTGTGCCACTGATATAGAGCTTTTACTTTAAACCTTTATGTTACAAATAACTGAAGAATTAACAGTATTGCATATACTTGAGAAATGTGGTCTTTGAACCCACAACCTCCAACTAAAATCTAATAATGTTCTCTTGATTTGTACTATAGACTAATGCATGCATACTTGCTTTTACAGTTGAGATATGCATGCTCAATTTGATACAACTCTATAACATACCAAAAAAGCTCTCTAACTTTTAATGCTACAATAACACTATTCTTCTGCTGCATACATACCCATATGCTTCCCTCATCCTCGCCAATCTAGCCCCATGGGTTATACTGACTTCCTGGTCCATGGCAGCTGTAGAAAAAATGGAACAGAACAGAATACCATTATGAATATTAGTCTGGCCTATATTCAACTTTTACTCTCTGTAGTTGATACTTACACAGTTGTGGGTTGTCTGCAGTCCTAAATTCCTTGATCAAAGCATCAAGGATAGCACACTTTCCGCAGTAGGTTATTACAGTGATGCCTACATTGGTTACCAGTGTGCGGGATACCAGTGGCACTGGTTACAGCCCAGGCAAAACTATCTCAAGCTTCCAACTTATACTGGGAGCTAGAACAGTCCCCCTGCAGAAGCCTGGCACTGTGGTGTTTACTTAGGAGTCCAATAAAAATCCTGTACTCCTGGAAACCCATCTCTGTGCCCTAAATCTGACACCTTCTCCAGAAACACCTGCCATGTCTACCACAGATCAACAGCAATAGAGAGTGATGGTTTCCTGCCATTTCCAGTTATCGCATTTACTGGGAGTACGTAAATTGTTTGAAAATGTTAGGCTGCACTTACCATCGCGCAAATACAGTGCTCGGCAGTGCGGTTCTCAAGCTCCGAGTTTGTGCAATGGTAAGCGGGATGCAACAGTAGCAAGCAATGCAATTTCAAGATTAGTGGATATACAGACAGCTGTGTATGTGTTTTAGACAAACTGAAAACATGGCAGTCCAGATAGCAGAAATAAACTTACAGGAATATAGTACACAGTATACCCACAGTCATACATTTGATAATAAATGGGATAATACATAGATAGATACATAACTGACATAATACTAGTGCCTCAGCCCTCATACATTAAATTAAATTAGCTGCACCATGTCAAGTGTTATAAGTGGGTCTATTATGGGAAGTGGAACAACAGTAAAAATGTATGCAATATGCTGCATTCGAACCCAGGACCACATGTGTAGCAGACCTACATTTATGCCTGCTGCCATAAAAAGTTTGAGAAAAAACTTGTCTGTGTTGCAGTTCATTGCTGTAAACTGTAATGTCACAACAGGAAAACAAAGGTTGGACACCCTGTACCAGAACACTGGACCATCTGTACTCCAGCCCTACACTTCACCTGCTGCCACAAGACAAGTTACATGACCTTCCCTATTTTACGTATCATTCTTAAGGTCTTGCTCTTGCAGCACAACGCCACTTACCAGGTTTGCAACTGAATGCATCTGGTTTCTATTTTCGTCTAGATCCTGTTTGCTTCTTGGGTGGGCCAGTTGTCCAGTTTGCACACACTGCTGCGCTCTGAGCAAACCAGATAAGCACAGCCAAACCAGGCATTCAGTTTTCTCTGTTTCCAGTGTTTGCTCTATGTGGTGCATCGCACAAACACTGGCCAATAAATAAAAAAATAAATAAAAGAAGGGAAAGGTAGTTGAAATGAGGAAAAGCAATCTATGACATACAGAATAGAAAATGCTATTACACAAGATATTTCTACACAGGTCTGGATGTGAACTCTCACTTCAAAGCACCTTCAGAACACAAGATGGGTGCCTTACCCCTCTGTCACAAAAAAGTACAGTTTTGTACCTACCATAAATGTAGATGTTCGAGTGCTAATACAGCTGCAGTCATAACAGATGGGTTTTCCTGCCATCAAGCGGGACCTCGGTCGGCCGAATTCCAAAGTCTAGGTCCGGCGTCGGATGTCGTCGCTTCCTCCCTGATGTCAGTGCAACAGGGGGTATAAAAGAACCAGCCGATGCCATTTTCTTCAGTTTTTCTTGCCCCAGATGTCAGGTGCCCCCAGAAGGAAGGCAAAACATAAATTTATGTAATAATGCAATATAATCAAAAAACAGTAGTTGCAGGCAAATACACCATAAAAGAATACCCCAATCAGGTTGTATGAGGAGGTGTTGGCCATTAGGCCTGTCCCAAGAGGGGAAGGAGGGAGGGAAACCTGGACTGCAGCTGTACTAGCACTCGAACATCTACATTTATGGTAGGTACAAAACTGTACTATGTTCATCGTGCATACAGCTGCAGTCATAACAGATGGGTAGAATCCCAAAGCTAAAAAATGGGTGGTAGGCACTAAGTGGAACTAGGAGGAGCCAGGATGCCCTGCAAGACTGCAGTGGCAAAGCCCGCTCTAGATCTGGAGTATAATGGTAGGTGATAGTGCTTGGAGAAAGTATGTACAGAACTCCAAGTGGCTGCTTCCAAAATATCTTTGGTGGGAACCCCCCTGAGGAAAGCTGCAGAGGTAGCTGTGGCCCTTGTGGAGTGAGATCTGATGCCTGTAGGTACAGTTTTACCATTAAAAGAGTAACAAAAGTGTATGCAGTGGGCTATCCATTTTGAGATTGTCTGTTTGGAAATAGGCTTCCCTTGAGCACCTGTAGCATAGGACACAGAGTCGCTCTGATTTTCTGAAAGGCTTTGTTCTGTCCAAATAATAACGGAGCCGTCTGTGAATGTCCAAGGAATGTAGTAGTCTCTCCCCTTTGTTTTGTGGATTAGGGTAAAAGGTAGGTAAGTGGATAGCCTTATTCAAGGCTACCCTGGATACTACCTTTGGCATAAAGGAAGGGTTGGTTCGTAAGGAAACTCTGTCCTGATGGAAAATGATGAAAGGCTGCACAGCCATGAGGGCTTGTAGTTCCGAAACCCTGCGTGCTGAGGTGATAGCCAGAAGGAAGGCTGTTCTCCATGACAAATACTGAAGTTCTGTTAAAGCAGCTGGCTCAAAAGGAGGCAGGGTCAGTTTTTCTAGAATGAAATTGAGGTCCCAAGCAGGTACTGGTTGCTTCCTTGGGGGTTTTATATTCTTAGACCCTCTGAGGAACTGTCTTAAGAGAGGGTGAGAGAATAAAGGAGGATCAGTGTTGTATTCTGCAGAAATGGCTGAGGCATGGATTTTGATGGAGGAGAATGAAAGTCCACTGTTTAGCATCTCAGCTAGGTACTGTAATATTTGAGGTAAATTCAGTATTCCAGGATTATGACCCTTTTTCTGATTCCAGGCACAAAACCGTTTCCATTTTGCGGAGTAGGCTTTTCTAGTAGACGGCCTTCTGGCCTCCAAAATGACATCCTGCACCTCCTTGGAGAGTAGGGTCTGTTGTGAATTTAAGGAATCCTCCATGCGGCTAGATTGAGTGTTTTCAGCTGACTGTGAAGAGTTTTGAAGTTGTGCTGAGTCAGTAGAAGAGGCATTAGAGGCAGGATCCATGGTGGGGAATGAGTCAGGCTCCTCAGGAGTGGGTACCAGTGTTGTCTTGGCCAGTCTGGAGCAATAAGAATCATCATTGGTCTATCTGCTCTGGCTTTTAATAGAACTTTGGGCAGCAGAGGAAGAGGTGGAAAGGCATAAACTGTCATTGTTGTCCAACTGAAAGAGATTGCGTCCACTTTCCAAGCCTGTGTATGAAAGGTCCTTGAGCAGAATTTTGTCAATTGGTAATTTCTGTGGGTGGCAAAGAGATCTATGTCTGGCCTTCCCCATGCTTGAATTATCTTTGTAAAAACTTGAGGATGCAACTTCCATTCGTGTGGATCTGTCATATTTCTGCTTAGGTTGTCTGCCAGCATGTTTTCCTTGCCTGGCAGGAACTGTGCTTGAAGTTGGATTTGTAATTCCAGAGCCATGTTCCAAAGAGACATGGCTAGCCTGTATAGGGGATATGAATGGGTTCCTCCCTGTTTGTTTATGTACCACATCACTGTGGTGTTGTCTGTCCTTATCAATAGCTGGCCTGGATGCAGTAGGTCTTTGAAAGCCATAATAGCATTTATTACTGCTAGCATTTCCTTTTGATTGATGTGTAGGTGCTTTTCTTTTTGGGACCATTTGCCCTGAATGCACCGATCTGTCATGTGCGCCCCCCAGGCATAGTCCGAGGCGTCTGTTGTGATGACTTGATTTGCTTGAGGCTTGCAGAATGGGAGACCTATGTTACTTTGGCATGCTTGAGCCCACCACAGAAATTCCTTTTGAAGACATGGAATCAGTGGTATAATAGGTTTCCAAACTGTGGCTGTGTTGAGACCATAAGTTTTTTAGGTACCATTGAAGTTTCCTCATATGCAGCTTTGCACATGGGATTAGCAGGATGCAAGATGCCATAAATCCCAGAGCCTGCAGGGTTTTCCTTGCAGTCAGCCTGGTGAAGGTTGCCAGTTTTCTGAAGTACTGAGTTAGTTGCCCTTGTTTCTGTGGCGTGAGGTAGGCCATCTGGGTGTTTGTATTCAAGCTGGCACCCAGGAAAATTATTGTTTGAGAGGGTATTAAGTCTTGATTTCTTTTTGTTGACTGTGTATCCCAGAGAATTCAACAACATTATTACAAACACCAGGTGTTTCAGAAGTATGAGTTTGCTGTCCGCTTGGATCAGGCAGTCATCAAAATATGGGTATATTTGTATCCCTTGAAGTCTGCAGAAGGCAATTACTGATGCCAGGCATTTCGTGAACACTCTGGGCGCAGTAGATAAGCCAAAGGGCAATGCAGAGAATTGATAATGGGTTGAATCTGCAAGAAATCTGAGGTATCGTCTGCAATCTTGTCTGACTGGGACATGCAGGTATGCCTCCTTGAGGTCCAATGTTACCAGCCAGGACTCATTGTTCAGCTTGGGAAAAAGCTGCTGTAATGTGAGCATCTTGAATTTTGGTACGAGTAAATATTTGTTTAGGATAGATAGGCCCAAAATAGGTCTCCAATCTTTGCCCTTCCTTGGTACCAGGAATAGTCTGGAATAAAAACCTTGACCCTGTTCTTGTGCAGGTACCTCTTGAATAGCTTTCATGTCCATGAGATCTGAAATTTGTTTTTGTGCCTCTGCCCTTTGATTGTGTGGCAGGTTTGGCATGCCTCTCATTTTTGGAAGGGTGTGAAAGTGGAATCTGTAGCCTCTGTCTATAGTGTCCAGGATCCATTTGTCTTTTGTGACGATATGCCAATTTTTCGAAAATAATGCCAGTTTTCCGCCTAAAGGTGCTGCCATTTGAGCCTTGCTTGGCATGCAAAGGGGAAAGTCATTGGTTCTGCTTTCTGAATGGCTGTGAACTATCCTCACCACCTCTTGGTGTAGGTGCTTGCCACTGTCTGCATCTAAATGATCCTTGAGATTGCCCTCTACCCCTCGGGCGCCTGTATCTACCTCTTTTAGGTCTGTCCGTGGCTGGAAAGGACCAAATTTTTGAAGGCCAATTTCTACTGAAATGTGGAGGTTGTACCTGTAGGAAATCTTTCACTGTTTGCAATGATTTTGCCTTTTCCTCCATTTTCTTTAATACCTCCTCAGCTTTAACACCAAACAATACATCTTTTTGAAGAGGTGCATCTAGTAATTTAGCTTTGACATGATCTGGTAAGGTTTGCTCTTTGAGCCAAGCATGTCTACGTATGACTGATCCTGTAACAGCAGCTCTACATGAGGCCTCTCTAAAGCATCAAAACCACATTGCAAGGTATGTTTACCCACTTGCTTTGCACTATGCAACAAATCCTGCAACTCCTTCAAGTCTGGTTGTTCAGGTTGTGACATTTTGCTTTTCAACTGAGATGATAAAAACTGTTGATACTTTAACATATGGAACTGACAGTTTAATGCCCTCATGGTTAAGGTGGCCGAGGTGTATACCTTTTGCCCCCACCTTTCTAAAGCTCTGGAATCTCTCTCTGAAGGTAATGGATTTTTGGCAGTGGAGGCCTTAATTCCCTTGGGACCCTGTGAAATAGTTTCTGGGTCAGCCGCATGGCTTTTGTATAGGAATTGGTGTGAATCAGGAACCCGGTAATACCTGTCAGGCTTGACTGGAGCTGGAGGTAAAAAATCTGGGTTAAGGCTGGCCTCTGAATACACATCATCTAGTATGTCTAAGACAGGAGGGATAGCCAGAGGCCTGTGCTGAGGGAGCAAGAGGAAATCCCTGAGCCTTTTCTTGGAGTCTGAGTAATCTTGGCCTTCCCAGTGGAAGTGTTCCCTCAAGGTATGCAAGGTTCCCCAAAAGAGTAGTCCTCAGGGGGGGAGACAGAGGGAATGGACTCCTCTGCATCAGAATCTTCAAAAGGGGAGTATGAATGTTCCTGGTCTTCAGAATGTTCTGAAGTAATGGAGGCCTGGTCCGAGGAAGGGTATTCTTCCTCCACTCTGGGCCTTTTGTCCGAGGGGTGTTGAGAACCCCTGATAAGAGTAATCAAATCCTCAGCCATTTTGAGCATCTGCTTTTTAGGCATGGGGCCTTGAGAGGGGCCCTGTGGAGTTTGTCTTTTAGTATGCATGGCTGCTTTAGATTTAGTGAAAGTCTTAATGGAAAAAGAAGAAGGCCTGAAGACACCTTGAGAGGTGGCAGGCCTGTCTAAACTCTGAGTTTCCCGCCAAGAGTGGCTTCGGTATCTGTAGTCGGGTGTGGGCGAGAGCCTGCGACCTTGGGCACAGAAGACACCGCTTAATGAAGTGTCATCGGCAGTCAGGGGCTGCGAGGCCTCGCTGAGAACCGGAGCACCTGTAGTCGGCTTTAGCGGGTCGGTAGAAGTCATGGACCTCGTATGTCGGTCCTTATCTTTGCATCTTTACTCAAAACTGGAGTCGAGTATCCGACATAATGTAATTAAACTTTTTGCCAAAATAGTGTTGGGCGAACTCCGCCTGACGCTTAATAGTGCGTCTGTTGAATGTAGCACAAAAACGATAGGCCGAGACATCGTGGTCTGGGCCTAAGCAAGGAATGCAGAGGGAATGGAAATCCTTATGCGGTATTTGCTTCCCACATGAAATGCAATTATTAACTTTGTCTGACATCGGTCTAAGGCAAGAAAATTTTCCCCAACGGGGTACTTAGCTTTCAAGAAGACTTCGATTGAAAAATATTCGTAATCTCAGGAGCTGGCCAACCGGCACTTGCGAACTGCTTCTGCTTCGGGCACCACGCGGCAAGAAAGACTCAAAAAAATGGCGTCGGCTGGTTCTTTTATACCCCTGTCGCACTGACGTCAGGGAGGAAGCGACGACATCAGACGCCGGACCTAGACTTTGGAATTCGGCCGACCGAGGACCCGCCTGACAGCAGGAAAACCCATCTGTTATAACTGCAGCTGTATGCACGATGAACATCAGCTTTGCAGCAAAGAACTTACCTCAATATGCACACAACCAACTGCAACAGCATCTACAGTGATATCAAACCATACAAGTATTATTTGTACATGTATTACCTTTAGATGTACTGCACCTAGTGATCACACATCCTGTTATGATTATCGTTTGCAAATATACAGCTCTGTCTTAAATTTGTGTTTGTTGGCCATTCTTCATTCATATGAGCATTACTCAGAGACATGCAGTATATGTAAGCCTTTCTATCATTGGCCTTAAGATGTGCGAGGATATTAAGTGGAAATAATAACATATGCAGTTGCCAAAAAATGAAGGGCAAGCTGGATGTTAATGAACACAACCTAGGAGTTGTGTCCTGCTTACTTACATTTCCAACCTAACATCTAACAATTTTGTAGATCTAATTTGACACATCTAGTGGAAGCAAGGCAAACTACAGTGCTGCTGTGTCTTCCTTCTCCCAACCACTAATCAGTCACACTTGCAATCCATTAAAAACACACACTGAGGTAGTGCTTGCACTATATTTACATTTCCTACATGGATCCAACTTTTTGGGATTCTTAATTCTAATGAGTTCACACCTCATTTGTATCTTCACCATGCTGGCAGCCCTGAATATACACCATAAAAAGGCAACCATGTAGTTAGGTAACATGGTGGTGGGGACACCTGTTTATGGTGCACACTCAGGATATATCTGTAAAGAGAAGTACTGTACTTCAGAAGGTATGCTTCCATTTGGTCAGCTACACACTGCATATGCTGGAATGTATTTAAGAAATATCTGAAGCATAGGCTTTTACACTTTTATCTGTATGCATTATCAGAAGTATACTGATGGCATGGGCATGTTTGCCAAGCCACTTCAAAGGTATACATGACTGCCAATACACGGAAATGGAATGGTGTGTAATAAAGAAGTACAAATGTTTCAGGGACAGTTCCTTTGATAGCATAGGTGTGTCACTGTTATGGTACAAACAAGGATATGTTGCTCTATTAGTGTAATATAAAGATATGCCACTCATTCCTATTATTACATAATACACTCCAGGTTTAAGACTTGCCTTGTAAATGCAGCAGTTCACATGGTTCTGTCCATGTAGACTCCTTTCTGTAGCTGTATTCCAAAAGTTTTGGAAATGTGCAGGACAAACAAGCATGGAGTCTACACGGATGCTTTACAGCTTAATGAATAGCTCCACCATGTTGGACTGGTTGATTAGCATACAATTCAGCTGCTTATGCTGTAATTAGCATACCTCAGTGTTTACCTGGTTTGTGCAGGGGTGGACGGGCTCCACATGGCGTTTACTGATTCTAAAACTTTCCAAAGCCATGTGCACACTGCACAGCGAATCGCACACTGTGAAAAATGAATGTGTATGCTTTACTGAATCCCCTGAATGTCTTGGATGACCTTCAATTACGTTTACTAATGAAATAGGCAAAATGAGGACACTGCCCTTCACTGGCCACATAGCTATTGTCCTCTTTGTTTTTTTTGTTTTTGGTTAATACAAAAAACTCCAAGCCTTCCAGATAGTACAGTTTACCAAACAAAGCTGTGGATAGGGAAAAAAATGTAATTACATGGACCATAACTGCGGAGTAGGGGAACTTTCTACTGGTGGTCTTGCACTCAATTTGCTGTCATCAAATTGTGGTATGAAATAACGTAAGTATGGGAATCTGGCCCATCATTTTTTCATAAACTTAATCAAACAGGAATTACAAACAATACTACAGGAAAAGTTATAGCGATGAAAATAAGGCAAGCAACTGTTTTTCACTCTTTCTTTGATACAAAACAAAAATTTTACACTTGATTTTTTCAGAAAACATCACCATATACAACTGAATAAAAAAAATTATCACAGACAACTGCGTACTTTACTTAAATACATAACAGATTTTAAGATACCATGTTGTAAAGAAGTGAGTGATACACAGTCACTTCCATAATTAATAAACAATGAGCATTTTGCAAATATTCCTTTACAAAATTAATGTGCAAAACATGGCACATGCGTGCTGAACTTTTTATTCAATGCCTGGAATGAGTGTGACAAACTACTATTATTTTGCTTTTCACACAAATTCTGAGAACAGTCTTTGCATTTTAACGTGCCTGACATTTCATTTTCTCAGTAACCCACGAGTGTAACCTCACTTAAGTAAACCACTTAGTACTGTTTTTCAGATCTTGCTCTATGAATACAGAACAGTTCATAGTTCACAGTAAAATATAAGCATATTTAAAAAAAATAACAGTGTGCTACACTGCTGTGTGAAGAAACCAGAGTTAGGAGCTGGCTACGGTCTTTTCATATGAATGTGGCAGTACAGCAGTAAAACTACGCAGCTAACTAGGGAAAGGGGCTAGAAAATAATCTGTTTCTTTGCATACCTCGCTTATGTAAACACCGGAGAAGTTTCAATCAGTTTTGTTCTATTGGGAGCAGATGTGTTAAAATTTATTAATGTTACTACTGACACATACCAAAAAAAGTTTATGTGCTCTTACAGCAAACACACAACTCTTGAAAAAACAGCATGACATCAGTAGTAAACAAAACGCAATAATGTTGTTGTTGTGTCTTTTGGCATTTCCCGGTAAGGGGTCGCCACAGCGGAACTCCGGTCCGCTAATGACTGGCAGTAGATTTTTATGAAACTCCGAGGTGCCAGCTCAACACCCAACCTTCAACGAAGGCACGCCCATTTATGCATGCATGTCTTTCAAACACTACCCAACCGCGGGGAGGACATGCAGACTCCACACAGAAGGCACTCCCAAGCCAAGCAGAGAATCGAATGGGAGAACCTCTTGCTGTGAGGTAACAACTCTACCGCCGTACCACCGCGGCATTTGGTTAAGTAAAAAGAAAAGAAATACACTATGCAGATACTGCATCATTTTTTGTATCAAGTATCCTGAATCAGCCCCCAACAGCCTATGAAACTAAATTCCTAGAAAATTCTGACTGTCCTGTTCAAATAACAGTTGATCAATATTTCTATGGTCCTTCGGCTAGATGGTGCATCCATCCCTGAAGGAAAAGTACAGTTTTGTACCTACCATAAATGTAGATGTTCGAGGATCTACATTGCTGCAGTCATAACCTGTGGGTAGTCCGCTGTCCTCGGTCGGCCCAAATACCAAAGAGTTAGGCTGGCGTCGGTCATAGTCGCCTAGAGCTGACGTCAGTACGTCATAGTACTTAAGCGCATGACCGACGCCATATCCTCAGTCTTTCTTGCCCCAGATGTCAGAAGGCCTAAGCCAAATAAGTAAACACCCAACAACCACCAGAGTGGAAATATAGATAACCTCAAAAGAAAAAACCACAGCAACCACAAAATATAAATAAATATATATATATATATATATATATATATATATATATATAGAGGGGACGGAGGGAGGGATAATTGGACTGCAGCAATGTAGATCCTCGAACATCTACATTTATGGTAGGTACAAAACTGCACTATGTTCTTCGTCTCACATTGCTGCAGTCATAACCTGTGGGTAGAAAAAAT